>NW_026067970.1:5298086-5303941 GCF_014885135.2 Alexandromys fortis
ACATCAATATCCTGTCAATATAAAAATTACTAATGACAAATTTTACATTTTTTCCACATCAATTTTTTAGATCCAGTGCAAATTTTACACTCACAAAACATCTTCCATACTGGTTAGGTTTTAAAGGCTTACAAGGAACAAAGCCAATGTCCATCATATACCAGACAGCATGGAACTAGAAGTTCCATGAGTTGTTTTTTTTTTTTTTAAACTCATATTTGCTCACTCACTGTTTTCCAACAACACGAAACACGTGCATGTCTGGCTAAGGAAGGGCTCTGCTACAGAACTACATTCCCAAGTTGGGCTTTTGCTTCTGTTTTTAGTTTAATGTTTGTTTATTTCTTTCATTGTTTTGAGACCCATTCTCAACATGCAGCCCTGGCTGGCCTGGAGCTCAATATGCAGACCAGGGTGGCCTCAAACTCATAGAAACCCACCTGCTTCCTGGATGCTAGGATTAGAACCTTACCTGGTTTAAGGCAACACACTTTTAAAACTTGTTATTTTCAGTTTATTCAGCGTGTCTTCACACTCACGTCCTGATGCAAGCAGCAGTTTTAGGTGGCACACGTCACAGATGCACCACACATGTCTTCACTATGGTACTTCTCTCCACACCTGGCTCCTGCCTACCCCACTGCTGCAAGTCCTAGCTCACTCTCCAGCTCCTGCTAATGGCCTCTCTGTGACAACTGACTGTGAAAAAAGAGCGGCCGAACTTCCTCTCCTCACCGCCCTACAGTGCGCTAGCCCATGCAGAAGCCCCAGTTCTGCTCTCAGTGACCTGGAGTCACTGACTCACAACTCAGAAAATTCCAGTTACAGGAAAACCCGGCCTTCAGAACAGGCTTGTGATAAGTTTTTACACAAAAATAGATGCCTAACCCAAATAAATTTGCAAAATAAATTCATCTGAGAATTGTCCACCAATACAAGACAGGCTACCAGTTTCTCAAAGAATGTATTTCCCACCTCCAAGATTCTGTCACAACTAAAGCTGCGGTTATTACACAGAGATGCAGCGTCATCGCTAGAAAAGGTGGCTGAGCAAAAGCTGGACACATTCATGAAGTTAAATGGGTTGGTTAGCCTGCATAGGGACTGTGGGGGGGGCATAGCCCCTTAAAAACCAGAGCTTTTAATTTGTTACCGTTTGCTTCCCTTTGCTCGGATGTTCAGGACAAAACTGTTCCCCCCTTCAGACTTTGAAATGAGGCATGTGGAGCTCTGAGCAGGAAAGCTGCAAGACCTGGCTTGAGTCAGCTGCAGACATAGGCGTGAGCTCAGCTGTCCATTCGGCCTACATTTCAGCCTTCTCTGCTGCCTAGAGCTCGCTCGCTCAGTCCCTCCAGCTCTGCCACCACTAACCCTCAGGGATCATCTTCCTCTCCTTCATTATCCCCCAAGGCACCTGCTTCCCTGCGCACTTCCTCTTTCCTAAAAGACAAGATGGCTGGCAGCCCTGCAGCGAAAAGGGAAAGAAAAGCTGCTTGGTGGGGGGGGGGAGGCGGGGGGGGGGGTCCTGAAATGAGTCACCTTTCAAGAATTTCCAATCCTAGTGCCTGGGTACTGTCAGGCTAAGTCAGCCTCCCAGAGAAACGCACTGTGTGCGTTTCGTGCACTGTTCTCCGAGGATATTTACACTCCAAGGATATTTTCTCTATAAGAGCCACTTGTAGGTACAAAGTATGCTGTCATGCACAGTTGTGAACTGTGCAGTGGACTTTAAATAAGCCTAAAGAAAATCAGATCACATTAGCGTTTCAGTGAGGCTTGTATCAGCTTTTGACAAGTTAGGGAAAACAGCTGCAGCTCCCCAAACTTCCCGCTCGCTCCCCCTGTCACTGCAGCTCGCTCTCATTTAAGCAGCCCTAAGAACACTCCTGGCCTATACCCAGAAGAGCCTCTCCTCCCGCTGATTATCTCCGCAGCTCAAGTTAGGGGGCAGCTGCAGTTGGCTGTGGTCTGCTCGCGTTCTGCCTGGCCTGATTTTTCATGCTGCCATTTTGAATTAACATAGGTTTCCTCAGCAAGTGATGCATCTTTTAGGCAGGCATGAAGCGCAGCACACACACACACACACACACACACACACACACACACACACACACGACCAGGAAGAGGCACGAGCTATAATTACACAGAAAAACCATACTATTTAACGGAACCTTACTAGGTCAGCTTGGGAGACAGAAAATAGTAAGTTGCTTTAAATACAAATGGGTGTGTGCGACATTTTCATTCCTAAATTCTAACCGATTTTCTAAAATCCAAGCATCCCTTTCGCCCTGTAGACCTCGCGGTGGTTGCTAAATAATTATGCCGGGACAGAAATAACAAAGCGAGGACGTAAAGATAAACTGAAGTGAACTACTAGCAAGGGTCTAGACACTTGCCTTGCATGACCCCGCCCCACTTCCAGTGCAGGGGTGAGACCTGGGCGAAGCAGTGTCAGGTCCCATCCAGAGCTTTGGCCTTTGGAGGCGACCGCAGACCCTGGGACTCTGCTGGGGCGGTCCAGGGCATCGGGCGCCGCAGGTGAATTACTCCGGGAAGGAGTCAGGCTCTCGGGGCTAGCCTCGCCCGCGAGCCCGAAACCCCAGGAACCGCCCGGAGAAGCACAGAGACACTTTACTGGGCGTTACAACTGGACGCCCAGGAAAATCAGCCCCTGGGCTGTAAGGCTAAAAGGCAGGTGCGGGAAGGATGCGGAGTGGCGAGCAGAAGCAGGTTCTGACCAGGCTGCAGTAGCTGCGTCCCCGCAGTCCCTGGTCTTGAGTCACAGTCACGCTCAACCCAGGCCACCTCTCATCTGCTGTCCCCTCTCCCGGCCCGCAATGAGGGGAGGCACGGACATTAGAACAGCAAGGGGAAATATGGTGACTGCCCAGGGGAAGAGCAGTTACCAGCGCCCCGCGCTCCCTGAGTGGCCTGCGGCTCACCTGCTAAGCTGCGGGCTCCTGCCGGGTCCTGGTGCTGATGCTGAGACAGCTGAGTTGGGGGGCGCTGCGGCGGGCGAGTTATTGCGTCTGCATCGAGGGCTGCAGCGGCAGTAGAGCAGGCGACGTCCGGCGCTTCCCGAGCTCCCGACTCCGGGCTCTCCAACCCCCTGCTAACAGCTGGCTGGGTCACGTGACCGCGGACCCACCCTCCGCCTCCCTGTGCTCAGGGCCTCAGGACCAGACTGTGTTTGACTGTCTGGGCCTCACAGCCGGCTCCGCCAGGGACGGAGGAAGAGGGCACCAGGAGGTACAAGAGCAGCAGAGAGGGCAGGACTCAATCAGAAAGTGGCTCCTTCCTTTCTAGATTTTATACCTTGGTTGCAGCTCTCTCAAAGGGAAGAATCAGAGCTTAAGGAGCCAGGCCCATCTTCCTCCCCGCAACGTTTTACTGACCCTGGTGTTTGTTTGGTCACTTGTCTGGGCTTTGATGCCTAGGTAAGAATTCCCTGCAGAGATCTGCTTTTTTTTTATCCAAGTCCTTCCTGATTTTAACACATCGTGCAGCATAGTCACGCTTTGTGGACCAAGGTCACACAGTAGGTAGCAAAGCCGAGGTCCCACACCAGAGTTGATCAACTTTTTTGGGAGAAGAGGGTGATGCCCACCTTAAGGTTATTGACAGCACATCTGGGGCTGAGACTCGATTGGCATTGTATAGATTGTTAAGAAAAGACCGTATCCAACTCTCCAAAGATGAGAGTCCACAGGGAAATAAAGGCAGCAGACCTGCTGGCAGGAGAAGACCTACAAGCATTTCCCAATCATCAGATGAACGCAAATCCAAGTTTTATAGTCTCTGTGGGGGAATTTGGCAGTATCTCTCAAAATAAGAGCACGTGTCAACTTTTACCTGATTCCGCTTTAAGAATTTATCTACAGAAGGAAGGACACGGGTGTGAAATGAGCAGGAGGCCCTCCAGGACTGTCTTCTCTGCACCAGCAACACTTAGAAATAAACCTCAGTGTGGTGGCACACACCTGTAGTCCTTTCTTCAGAGAGACTGAGGTAGCAGGACCAGTTGGAGGCTAGCCGGGGCTATATAGTAACACCTTGCCTCAAAAAATAAATTAAAAGGCTGAACAAAATTTAGCCTACAAATACCATGGGATGCTGTACAGCATATTGTGAAGATGCAGTCAGTGTCTGTGTTCTGATACAAGACTTCCAACGTATACCAAATAAAAGGCTAAAGTGGGGAGAAGTTAGGGGCAAAACTATGTGTGTGTGCAGAAAATTTTATATATATATATATATATACACACACACACACACACACACACACACTTGTACTTCCCTTTGCAAATGCATAGACTACTTTTGGAAGGATTCATAAAAAAATTTAACAGGAAGCATACCTTTGATCCCAGAACTCAGGAGTCAGAGGCAGGCAGATCTCTGTGAGTTTGAGTCCAGCCTGGTCTGCAAAGTGTGTGCCAGGACAGGCTCCAAAGCTACATATAGAAACCTTGTCTCGAAAAGCAAAACAAAACAAAACAAACAAAAAAAAGAAAAGAAAGAAAATATTTTTTTTTCCGAGACAGGGTTTCTATGTAACTTTGGTGCCTGTCTGAAACTAGCTCTTGTAGACCAGGCTGCCTCGAAATCCCAGAGATCTGCCTGCCTCTGCCTCCCAAGTGCTGGGATTAAAGGCGTGTGCCACCACCGCCCGGCGAAAGAAAGAAAATATTAACGGACAGTTTCATGCCAGAGGAGAACAGGGTGACTGGCTGCTAGCCACTTAGTCTCTCAAATGTGTGTGTACTTGTAGCTTGTCGGGTTAGTGAACAGACGGTGGGTGAAAGATGAGGGTATGAAAGTAGTGTAGAATGGACCATTGGTTCACAGACTTGGAACACAAAGGTATCTTATTGCTTATTTACTCCAAACAGCGAACTGTAGCCGAATGTGTGTGGTTAATCGACAATAGAATCTCTCCCATAACTACCAAAGTCAGTCTCCAGAACTGAGGCCAGGGAACTTGCATTCTGTCTAACGTTCGGCTTTTCCTTGTGAATTAAAGTTTGACAGCTGCTGTTTGAACTGTCTCCCTTACCTCCAGAGTCTGCTGGAGACACTGCCATGGTGTTAGCAGCATTTATTTACCACCAATAAAACATTTTTTTTTCTCGGCTCTGAACAGGAAAGACAAACTCTGCTGCCATTTAAGTCACATACATAGAAATAAGGGACCAGAACAGTCCAGCAGATACAGAAAACATCCAGCAATATCAGTCAGGGCTTTAACCAGAGGCCTCTATCAATCATGTGACGTCTAGCGCTGTGTACATTACAAGGCTTCTCTGAGCTAGCCTACAAGGAACAATCTCCTAAATAACACACGATTGTTACACAGTCAATGATAGTCTGCTCAGCATGCTCAGGGGGCTGAGAGCCAATAAATGACAGTGCACTGTACTCTGCTTTATTCCACCAAGTAGGCGAGGACTTTTTTCTTCTCCAGAACCAAAAGGGGGAGGTAGGGATACAGTGGGGACCCTAGCCAAATGCATTGTCACAAGGGATACTCATAACTTTCCCTCTAGCGAAAACCCCATGGGGGCACTTCTGGTCTTATTTATAAGCAGTAAAATGGAAATAAGATTATTTGGGATACTGCAAAATATACAACCCCAACAACATCATAACTGTTCATGCATATAACCTCTCTTCCCCACTTGGATTACTGTTCAGAACATGCATGGGGCCAGTGAGCTGGCTTAAATGGTAAGGCTGTTGCTGCAAAGCCTAATGAATTGAGTTCACGCTCTAGGACCCACATAGTGGAAGGAGAGAAGAGACAAGTTGTTCATATGTGGGCCATGACACACACACACACACACAATATATAT
>NW_026067970.1:5303999-5346902 GCF_014885135.2 Alexandromys fortis
TATATAAAATCAAGTTTTTTTAAACTAAAAGAATACAACCCTAACTAGCTTTTCAGTAGTTTGACCCATGAGTGGTTAGTTGTCCTGGACTGGAAGGATGAAAGTGAATATCCTGACACTAATGGAAAGTGTCAGAGTCCGTATAGGATCCGGTCTGTAAATGACTCTCCGTGACAGGCTAGGGGAGCTGAGACGGTGTTTGGAAGTATAACACTTGTAAAGAAGGGGCGTAGAACTAAGTGCAGAGGAAGCCTCCGGTTTGCAATGCATTGCCCATCATAATGCCATGCATGTTACCGTGAAGGCTGGGTCGTCACACTCCACTCTTCTCCTTTAATAGAAGTGGGCTGCCCTGGAAAGGCCAGGATCGCTTTGGGGGGATAACTCACTACAACTGAGGCAGAAGACGCTGGTGGCTAGACACTACCTGCCGAACATCTGGAAGAGGCACCCAGGGGTTACCTTATATTGGTTTTTATTTTTCGGTTGAGAAAATTATGAATAAATCTACCACTCATCTTTATTTACACGGGTTTGTGTGGAGACAGGTTTTCATTTCCCTTGGGTAAATATCTAAAATTGAAATGAGAAAGTCATATGGCACATATATTTAAATTCATAAGTAACTGTCAAAAGGCATTCCGAAGTGAGCTTCGCCAGCTTTCATTCGAACTGTATTCTCCAGGAGTCAACAGGAGACATTTATCTGGTCTGGTGACTGTGTGGTGGCTGCTGCTGCTGCCTCGTTTGGATTTCCCTGATAATCAACACAACAGGACAACTCTCCTTCCCTACATTTCATTAAGGAGGTTCTCACGTTCTCAACCCGCTTATCCCAAACTCCCATTTTGGTTTTGCATCCATATTAGATCACATAGATCCATTATGTTTGGAAGTCTATCATATTTGTGTACAGAAAATACTTGTCAGATCTTGTCCTGCCTTTTCATCTTATCATGATGACTTCTGGAAAGATTTCAATATGGGTGGCATCTAATTTATTCCTGCTTTTCCTTTTGTGATTAAAGTCCTTTGTGCTCAGTTAAAGAAAACTATGGGGCTAGGGAGTTGGCTTAATGGGCAAAACTGCCCGAATGCCTCATCTAAACTGTGAACCTGAGTTTGAATCCCCAAGCCAAGGTAAAAGCTGGGAGGTATGGTACAAGCATCAGTCATCTTGGTGTTTCTACAGGGAATGGGACGCAAAGGCAGAAGAGTCCCCCAAAGCTCACAGGTCGGATAGAATGGCACACACAGCAGACAACATCTCAGACAACAGCAAAGCTGTCCTGTCTGTAATAAGGTGGGAGGTAGACCTGACACCCAAGAGTGTCCTCTGACATACACACGCTGTGGCACACAGACACCAGCATTCACATAGATGAATGTACAATACCGCACACACACACACACACCTGACATATCCATACACACAATCTTTGACTACTTAAAGATGGCAAGAATTTCCTCCTGCCTTTGCATGCAGAGATTGGTAGCACTAGACTTATGCTCAGGACCCTGACGCGTTCCCATTTCATTTCCGCAAAAGGAAAGGGAAGGTCAATTACTTTTTAGATATGAGGATTCAGTTGCTCAGAACCGTTTGATTATTTCCACTGAGTTTCTATGCTATTGTAAGAAGAAAATCGATTGGCTACATAAACACAAGTCTATCTTGGCTGTATTGTTCCATGTGTTTATTCTTATGTCAATACTGCATTCTCTTGGTTGCTGTAGCTTTATAGTGAACCTTAAAATCAGGACACTTAAGTATTCCAACTCTGGTTTCTTTCAAAACTGTTTTGGGTGTTCTAGGTATTGTATACTCTGCAATACATTTTATAAATCTTTTCATCAGTTTCTAATATTAAAATCTTAACTGGTATTACCTTAAATACACTGATGATTTTGGAGAAAATTTTCCATCTTAAGCTGAGTTTCCTAATATATGACATATTTTTCTATTCATTTAAGTTGTCTTTATTTTTTCCCAGAATTTTATAGTGTCCAGAAGTAAGTCTTAAACAGACTTTGTTTGGTAAGTATTCCATGTTTGTAGATGCTAGTGTAACTGCTAATTTTCTGCTTTACTCCTAATTGTTTGTCACTAATGTACAAAAGCAATCGATGTCTTTCATTGGTGTTGTGTGGATGTGTGTAGGTACATGCATGGCATATATGTGGCGGTAGAGAATAACCTTTGGGGTCAGAAACCAACCTTGGGTGTCAGTTCCCAGGTGCTTTCTACACCCCTCTTTTTTTATCCCTGGAGACAGGGTCTCTCTCTTTCCTTGGCCTAGAACTTGGCCACATAGACTAGGTTGGCGTTTGAGCTTTCAGGGATCTACCTGGATCCACCTCCTGTCTCTCTCCATTGCTGAGGTTGCAGGTAGACACCACCACACACAGATTCCTATGTGGGTTCTGAAGATCTGGAGGCAGGCAAGCACTCCATCAACTGACCCGTCTCCCCAGCCCAACAATTGACTCTTTATCTACAGATGCTCCCCCACTTAACATGATGCTATATGGTGAAAACATCGTAAATTGGAAGCACACTGACTATACCTGGCCCCCAGTGTCTTAGCCGGGTAGAATGCCACTTCAGGAGCTGACACTGAGGATCATAGCTTGGGAAAAGAGACTTCAGCTTTGAAGTGTGCTTTCTGGTCAGTGTGTATCACTTTCACTGTGAAGTTAGAAGATTGTGAGTCAGCCAGGAACATCTATAATCCCAGCACTCGAAAAGCAGAGACAGGTGGATCTCTGTCATTTGAGGCCAAATTGGTCTACTTAGCAAGATCTGGGCTAGGGCTACATAATGAGTCTCTGTCTCAAAAAGATAAAACAAACAAAACAAAGCAAAACATACTCAGCTCAAACTATCGTGAAGGATTATACCCATTGAGGGTGCCGAAGTTAAAATCACCTGTGAAGAGGGAGTCTCAGATGAGGATTTGCCTCAATCTCTTGGCCTGATGGCAAGTCTATGGGGCATCTTCTTGATTAATGATCCATGCATTTTCTGTCTTGTATCCAAACATAATGAATTCATGTGATTTAAAAAGGATGCAAAATCAGAAAGAGACCATGGTGGGATTTCAATCTGTTTAGCCAATGACTTTTAGGGCAGCAAGCCCTAGCGTGTGGTCTTGTCTGCCTATCTCAGAGCTTAGGGAGAGGGTCACCTGCTCTCTTGATCTCAGGCTCTCTTGAGTGGTCGGAGCAGAGCAGGCAGAGAGAGAGCCCATTGGTGCTCTTGGTACTCTTTGTCCAGAACTGCTGGACGAAGGCAGCTATGTCAGTGGAGGCATCTGATTTCTTCTGTATCTATAAGTTAGTCTTTTCGTTGCACCTCTTAATAAATTGGGTTTTAGGCTTTTGTAGGTTCTCACCTCAAGAGACCACTCCTCTCTGGTCCCTTCTTTAGATCTTTTTTTTTTTTTAATTCATTAAAGATTTCTGTCTCCTCCCCTTCACTGCCTCTCATTTCCCTCCCCCTCCCCCAATCAAGTCCCCCTCTCTCATCAGCCCAAAGAGCAGTCAGGGTTCCCTGCCCTGTAGGGAGTCCAATGACCTCCCACCTCCTTTCAGGTCTAGTAAGGTGAACATCCAAACTGCCTAGGCTCCCACAAAGCCAGTACGTGCAGTAGGATCAAAACCCAGTGCCATTGTTCTTGAGGTCTCAGTAGTCCTCATTGTCTGCTATGTTCAGCGAGTCTGGTTTTATCCAATGCTTTTTCAGACCCAGTCCAGCTGGTCTTGGTGAGTTCCCGATAGAACATCCCCATTGTCTCAGTGTGTGGGTGCACCCCTCGCGATCCTGAGTTCCTTGCTCGTGCACAAAAATATGGAAGAAAACTCCTTCTTTAAATCTTGTCTCCAGGTTCCTGCTCTGACTTTCCTCCATGATGGCTTTCCTATGGTCAGTCTCCCATAGGGTTTCTATTGCTCTGATAAAATGTCATGACCAAAAGCAATTTTGGAAGAAAGGGGTTAAATTCATCTTACATCTCCCAGGTCAAACTCCATCATTGAAGATGTTAGGGTAGGAACTCAGGGCAAGAACCTGGAGGCAGGAACTGAACAGAGATCATAGAGGAGCACCGTTGACCAGATTGCTCCTCATGGTTTGCTCAGCCTTCTTTCTCATACCACTCAGGACAGGACCACCTAACCTAGGGTGGCACCACCCACAGTGGGCTAGACCCTCCTACATCAATCATTAATCAATACACTGCCCCCACAGACTTGCTTACAAGCCAGGTCTATGGAGGCGTCTTCTCAGTTGAGATTCCCTCTTCTCAGATGAGTCTAGGTTTGGGTCAAGTTGACAAAAACCTGCCTGTGATCTTTACACAGCAATAGAAAGCAAACTGAAACCCTTACTAAGTGTCACTTATCACTTCCATACACTTTCTGTCACTCATTCCCCTTCTCTCTGTGCAAAATCATGGCAAACTCAGATACACTAGTTCTTCCTTCCAGTGGTTTGCTTTCTAGTTCTTCATCTGCCACTGCTTTGGCCAGGACCTCCTTAACAACGCTCAGGAGGGAACAGTGCAAACATATGCGTTCTGTTCCTTCTCACGGCTCCTGCCACTCAAAGATCAAGCACATGCAGGCTGTAGATTAGTCAGAAAGGACATTACTGCTGCTGAGCTTGGGTACATTCGAGTGCTAGACCTGCAAACTCACTCAAGGAAGTTCCATTCCGTTTTTCCTGTTAATCAGAACTCCGTCCCTGTGACAAACACCACCATAAATAACATACAAAGAGAAATCTTTACTTTGAATCAGGGCTTCAAAGTTTTAGTTCATGGCTACTTGGCTCCGTTAGTTGAGGAGGTAACAGTCCCCAGTACAGGTGTTAGACACATGCTTCTTATTGAACTAGTATGTTGAGGATATTCTTAAAATAATAGCGCTAGTTGGGCAATGGTGGTGCATGCCTTTAATCCCAGCACTCAGGAGGCAGAAGCAGGCAGATCTCTGTGAGTTCGAGGCCAACCTGGTCTACAGAGTTCGTTCCAAGACAGCCAAGGCTGTTACACAGAGAAACCCTGTCTCAAAGAAAAACCAAAGCTCGAGTTGAGTGTATTGGGGGATGTTGAGTTCCTTAGAGGCATTAAGATCAGGTTAGTGTCCCTGTACTGTTACATCTGCCCATGAAGGGAAAATTCAGGAAACCAGCTAGCCATGGTAAATAACTAGAAAACCAGGCAAAATATGTGAAATCTGTTGCTGTTAGACATTGAACAACAGGCAAAGTAGGAACGTGATATTTGAGAGGAAAAGCACTCCAGCTTTCTCCTTAGGGGCAGATAAGAAGGAAAGAGTCGGGTGCACTGTAGCTTCTCAAGAGGCTATGGCAGGGGAATTGCTTTTGCTCAGAAATTCAAGGCCAGCCTGGGCAAGAGAGTGAAACCTTGTTGGAAATAAAGAGGGGAGAGGAGAAGGGCCATGGGGATGTAGACGAGGGGAGAGAAGCAGTCTTACTGCCTGGGTGGATTTGAGGATTGAAGGAGCAGGTTCAGAGAGGTCAGGGCAGCTAGGATTTGTGAAGCATCACACTGAGGAAGACAAACTTGGGGAATGAACGTTGGAAACTGCATAAGCTCCCTGGGAGTAACTGACTGGGATGTCTACTGTGCGTGCAGGAGGTAAAATTCCCAGGCTGGGGCACAGAGTCGCCTGAGCAGAAAGACCATTTACTGTGGAGCTCAAATAAGTCCCATAACACATAGGAGGTGTTCACATGTCCACAAAACACATTCCTCCTGTGGATTGTGTGGAGCAGTCACTAGAGACTCTGCCTGCAGAGCGCCTTAGTAGAAAGAATACAGAGCCAGACAGAGTGCTGAGCAAAGGCCTGCACCTCTTAAAGGAGTCTTAAAAATCTACCACTTTTTGCATAAAATTCAACATAAAATAAGTCTAGCATCTAAATTATAAGAAAAAGAGAAAACATACTAATCAATAAAAACAGACTAAAAGTGAAAGAAATAATAGAGTTAGCCTATCTTTAATATTTAATATATTCTAACACTTTAAAACCAGTATTAGAATATGACAAATATATTTAGGAATGCAGAAGGAAACACATAATATGAGAGGAATGGGGCATAAAAAGAACCAGAGTGAACAATCTACCTGTGTATTTGAAGCCACAGATGTGAAGCCTCAGGACACGGAGGCTGTCTCTGTGTGCATATAGTTATTGTATGTGCTATTTGGGGAATGCGAGGGCTGGACACTGACAAGCATATTGTTCCAGTGTATTGAGAAATATAAACAAGTTTAGAAGATGCTCTTAAATGAAGAGTACCTAACAAACTATTTAAAAATTATCCCTGACCAATTGGCCACTTTTTTAAACTCTAAAAACCCACTGTGCTCTGATTTCAAGGGGTCTGAAATATAGGCAAGTTAGAAACATGTTTAGCACAAAGCATGTAGGGGTCTTTTCTGCTCAGTGCTTCCTTTAAGTATAATAGCAGGGGGAGAGAGAAGAATAGACCTGTCAGCCTGCAAATCTGACGGGGATGATTTTATGTGAAGGCAGCTCTTACGTGCAAGGAAGAAAGCCTCACAATTGTCCCTGAGTTAGCTTAGAGGAAGGAGCTGACAGTGGAGCCACGGAAAGATGAGAAAGAACAGCACTAGTCAAGATTCAAGAGCCACCCATCTTCATCCTATTACCGCCATGCTAAGGACCGTGCCGGGAAGGTTACCATAGTAACAGCCTTTAGGATGCCCTTAAAGCCACTTACAGAATTACTGTGCAGGCTAAACATAGGGAACACAAGCGTTTGTTCCTAAACTCTATTTTTAATCACATTTAGGAATTAAATAATCCATCAAGCCTTCTAGATGTGAATTGCATTGGGCAAAGGGACACATTTTAGCCAATGGTTTATAATTAATTTAAAACAAAATACAGCTCATAAATATTCTGTGCCTAGTTTTAAGAACACTCTTGTTTTCTATTTTACCTTTAGGAGTTGTATCAGTTTCTATTTGTTGCTGTGATAAAATACCATGACCAAGAGCAACTTACAAACAAGAAGTGGAGTGAAGCCATAGACTTTTACTAGAACCAACCCCTGTAAGGAGCAGGAGTCCTGAGTAGATATGCATTGGTGACATGGGTATAGCCATGACATGGACCAAGGCCTCAGACCCATGGGAAATTGGCAACGACTTTCTCCTGGTGGCTCAGGCTTGAAACTGGCACTGCCTTCTTCCTCTGGTCCAAGCACCAGCGTTTACAAAAGACTGACCAGTTTGTAAACAAAAACTAGCAACTGCAGCTTCTTCCTTCTGGACGTTTACAAACCAGAGATGGCTCACCCTACAGAGACCCCCCCCCTGCCAAGACTAGCTAAACCCTCCCCTGTGCTGACAGAATAAACTCACTGACATCTTCCTTGTGGAAGTAGTAGGTGTGGTCCCATCAGAGCTCACAGACCACTGCACTCCGACTTTTCATGTCTTTCATTGCTTCATTCCCTCACAGCTCCAAGATCCAAGGCTTCCAAGACTCAAGCGACACTGTACGGGGCACATCTCCAATGGCTACTGCCTCCAGCACGGCTCTACCTTCTAAAGGTTCCACAGTCTTCCAAACAGCGCCACCAACTGGGGACCAAGTGTTCCAATATGTGAACCTACAGAAGACAAGTTTTATTTAAACCACCCAGAAGTCATTCATGAATTTAGCTGTTTGGTGCTAAGAGCTGGTTTTCCAACGATCGAAACCCAGTCAAAATTCAAATCAGAAGGCCGGGCGGTGGTGGCACACGCCTTTAATCCCAGCACTCGGGAGGCAGAGGCAGGTGGATCTCTGTGAGTTCGAGGCCAGCCTGGTCTACAAGAGCTAGTTCCAGGACAGGAACGAAAAGCTACGGAGAAACCCTGTCTCGAAAATCACAAAAAAAAAAAAAAAAAAAAATTCAAATCAGACTTCAGGTTTTATCCTAACCCTTCCTTGGTGACATACAGTGTGTGTGTGGAAATGGTTCACCTTGTAGTACGTACAGCTTAAAAACTTAAATTTGTTTTTAATATTCTAGTGATATTCGAGACCACTTTCTAAGATTTATTTATTTTTAGTTTATAACTATGAGTGTTTTAACTTCATGTATATATGTGTACCTCATGAGTGCCTGAGGCTCTTGGAGGCCAGAAGAGGATGTCTGATCCCCTGCAACTGGAGAGTGGCTGGTAGTAGAATCAGTCGTGTGGTTGGTGGGAATCGAACCTGGGTCCCATGGAAGGACAGCCCGTGCACTTAATTGCTGAGCCAAGACGCCAACCCCCACAAACTATTTTCAATAGTTAAGGTTTACCTATTGTATTCCATTGTGAGCATCTTCAGCCTGCAGTGCTAACACTGCTCGCTTACAAAGTCATTTTACATGGAGATGACTGTAAGCTTTTGTTCAGTTCTTCAGACAACCAGACAGTTGGTCTAAAGTCCGATAAGAATTTTGGCTTCACTGAAGGAACACTTGTCTCTTGCTATGAGTGATCCAACAGTGACTCCATTGTTGAGAGAATTATACAATTTCTCTAGCTTTAGAAAAAGAATTCTGTTTGGGTACTTTTTAATTTTCCAACACCACCAAAACAAAACAAACAAACAAACAAAAACAAAAGAAAAGAAAATTTTATAAAGGTATCATTTACCGTCATGTTGGATCAACTCCCCTGGCTCTCTTGGAACTGGAAGTAATGCAGATTCATAGCAAACATTTTAGTTTTTAAATTCCTTCTTCACTTCCCTTTTCACTGCCCTGGACCCCGAGTATAAACCTAGACCCAGGTTTTCATTGTTCATGCTCTACCCATGGCCCATAGGTCCTAGCGCTTATATGTGCACAGAATCCGACATTCCAACTGTGTGGAGTGATTTATTCCTTAGGGTTGGGATCCATGGCTAGTCCACCTTTGAGTTTCAAATAGTACTTACTTTAACATAGAATTTAAAATAGAAAGTACTGTTTTTATTTTATTGTTTTGTTTTGTTTTGTTTGAAACAGGATTTCTCTGTAGCTTTGGAGCCTGTTCTGAAACTAGCTCTTGTAAAATCAGGCTGGCCTTGAACTCACAGAGATTCACCTGCCTCTGCCTCCTGAGTGCTGGGGTTAAAGGTGTGCACCACCACTGCCTGGCCAAAATAGAAATCACTATTTTTTAGATTATCCATCCTTACTTTGAATAGAAAGACGGGGTTGAACTTTATTGTAAATGCTTGAAATCCACAGAAAGAGCAGATTTGTGGCTGTTTAGTCCTGGGGGAATCTGCAGATCATGCAGGGCTTTGCTTTTGAGGTGATAAAATGTCCTATAACCATGTTGAAGGTTAGATTTGTGTGACCAACCTGAAGTTGATGGGTCTGAAAGCTCACGACCAGAATGGCAGTACTCACTTCTAAACCCAAACTTGGGACTGAGACGTGGGAAGATCATGATTTCAAAGCCCCCTGAGCTATTTGGCAAGATCCGCTCATACATAAAAAGGCTGTTTTTGTTTGGTGACCCAC
The DNA here is from genome assembly GCF_014885135.2 of Alexandromys fortis. Taxonomy (NCBI): domain Eukaryota; kingdom Metazoa; phylum Chordata; class Mammalia; order Rodentia; family Cricetidae; genus Alexandromys; species Alexandromys fortis. The sequence goes on from NW_026067970.1 coordinate 5,313,548, forward strand.
CTGGTTTAATAAAGGCCACTCATGTGGACATGAGTGTGGAGCTGGTCACAGAAACGTAACTCCCCAGTCCTGTATCACAGAAGGCAGTGACTTCCTGTTTTCCAGCAGACCCCTGCCAACCCACACCACTGCCTCCCTGGTGGGAAGAAGGGGGGTGGTGGGAGTGGAAGGTAAGAGGGTGGAGGGGATGAGTGTGACATGTATGGATGGATTCTATGTCACCCCAATTAGAATAAAATAAGGACAGCAGAGGAGCAAGGCACTTAGCACATTGCAGCGCGGGGGGGGGGGCAGTTTGGAGCACATATTAACTTTACTAAACATCACTCCACTCTCTAAAGAGAAGAGATATTAGAAAGCCAACACACAATGCCTAGGTCCAAGGAAATAAACCTCAAAGAGTTAATAGCTTTGGAGATATTGTTGCCATAGCAATAAAATGTTAGGAAAAAATTCAAGCAGAGCTGATTTACTGCTCAGTCTTAATGTAAGAATCAATTAACTTTAGCAAGCTGCTTAATTCTCTTTAAAGACTAGGACACAAAGCAGAAAGCCTTGGCTACTGCCACAGGAGGCAAGAAAAAAAATGTAGGGCATCTTCTAGATGACTCCGTCCTTATAAAGTCAGCCAAAATAATGGGGGGGGGGGGCAGGAACTTTAGCAAACATTCTCAAGGAACCACTGGCAGGAGAACTAACACCGATCCTCAGGAAAATAAGCTTTTACAGATGGAAATTTCATTGCAAGAGCTTTTCAAAGTTATTCTACATGTAAAATGTTAGTTTTCTTAAAGGGAAATCTCCTTAGTTTTGTACTGTTATTTCTCCTGGCTATTCTACATGGTTTAATCACTATTAGCATATTCTCTCTCTCTCTCTCTCTCTCTCTCTCTCTCTCTCTCTCTCTCTCTCTCTGTGTGTGTGTGTGTGTGTGTGTGTGTGTTGTTGTTGTTGTTGTTGTTGGGGGCTGCACCTGCCCATGTATGGAGTCCAGAGGTCAATTTGGGGTCTTTCTCTCTTGCTCTCAATTTTGGTTTCTGGAGCTACAGTCTCCCTCTGAACCTGCAGCTGACTCCCTTTTGGCGAGACTGGCTGCAGAAAGCCCTTGGAATCCACCTGTCTCTGCCCTCTCTTAATGCTGGGGTTACAGGTGTGCACATGTTCCTCCACCTTCGCTTGGGTGCTGGAGATGAAGCTCAGGTCTGCGGGCTTGCACATCAAACATCATAGTCACCGAGCTATCCCCCCCATCCCCATCAGTTTAATTATTGACTTCACTAAACTTAGCTGCTGAAGGGCCACCTGGAAATTACCTTAAACAGATTGTGTTTGGCAGAAAAATTACTGTATAACAATTCTAGAAAACACATGATCATATGAGAAGGAGGCACAAGTATAGAGTGGACCCTTTTATTCCAGTCTCCTAACCAGGAGGTTACGTAACACACACCTTGCAAGAAGAGAGCTGGAAAATACATGAAAATGCTCTATCAGAGGCTGGAACTTAGCACAAAGGGTGTCTGTACCCTTACCTTCTTTGTGACCATGAAATTAGTTCTCAGTACCTCGCTTCACAGTGTGCTCACGCCCATTTTACTGCAACTGTTTACTAAAGAAATGATCTGTTTCCTGCTAAAGCATGGAATTTCCAATTAATGAAATGCCTTATAAATTCCCAGAAATCCCTAGCGGGGGATAATTTAGCTGTCACCAGAGAAGGGGGTAATTTAGTTATTCCCAGAGACTAACGGGACCCCATTTACTTTACTCTGAATTACTGGGGGGAGGGAGCTCAGCAAAGGTCTCCTGTCATCTCTCTTCACATCGTAAAGCAAAATTGATGTGAGTCTAGCTTGCAGGCACTTAAGGTTGGCTTCAATATGATTGGCTAACTCAATGCACTGAGCCATCCATTTTATATCAGCCGTTTTACCAGCAGCACAGGAACACAGAGAACTGGTAAACAAAGACTCCCCAGGGCGATTGCTTTGTGGGTCTCTCCGTCTTCCAAGTGGCTTTAACCCTTTCTTTAGCAATAACTTAAGTAAATGAAATGAAAATGCACTTGGCTTCAGTGCAGCTCAAGCTACGGGAGAGAAGTCATTGTTGCATCAGAAGGAAAACAACTGCTTCTAGTATAATTTATGTGTGGTTAAAACACAGAAATATGGGCTCAGTGTGGAATGGTGGATGCTAAGGAGCACAAGGAATTGTAACTGCATAGTAAGGACACATTTTCAGAGAGAGGGAGTCATGTACTAAAGAGAACAGTCCATTATCGTATTTGGCATGAAATGTCATGCGTGTTTCACATTAGAGGCTGGCTATCCCTTATGGAAATGCTCTGGATCTGAAGCATCTTCACTTTCATGGGTTGTTGTAAAGGGGCTGAGGAGATAGCTCGGTGATTAAGAGCCCTGGCTGCTCTTCCAGAGAACCCAGGTTCGGTTCCCAGCACCCACATGGTTGTGGTTCACAACAGTCTGCAACTCCAGTTCCAGTTCCAGGAGATCTGATGGCTTCTTCTGGCCTTTGAGGGTATGAGGCTCACTTCTGGTGAACAGACATACATGCAGGCAAAACACACCTATATACACATAAAAAAAGAAATAAATCTTAAAAACATTTCCAAAATCTTTACCAGTTGAGCATCCCTAAGCTAAAAAGCCCAAACCCCAAATGCTCCAAGTCCTAAACTTTTTAGCATCAGGTTTCACACTCACATACACATACACACACACATACACACTTGTGCACACACACCCAAACACAGATATGCATATGCACACACCACATTAAGAGAATAATTCACTATTCTATTAATCTGACCTTGCATTCTTCTAGAGATGTGGTCTGTAGATAATTTCATAAAGAATATCAAAGAGTAACTTCGGGAAAGCCCAGTGCTTCCTACTGTCTCATTGTAGGGGAGATGCTCACAAAAGCTAATTTTCTGTTCATTTTTTTTTTCAACTTAAGACATATTTTTAACTCTGGGAAAATAGTAACTCCTCGTTTCCTTTTGGCTATCTGTTGATGCTCAGACAATTATTTGAACACTGCTTTCTAAATAAGGGGAAAATTATTTGTAGGAGTGAACAATCTTAGTCTACATTCAAGAGTAGATCTGTAAAGTTCACTACCTCCAGTTAATGTTTGTGGATTTTCTTAATTGGGATCAGCAAGCAAGGGTGTTGTAATAGGAGTGGCGGTGAACTGTGTCCCACTACCAGGGAGGGCTCCTGGAACGGCGGGCTGTGTTCCCGCCCAGCTCCACACGGCTAGCTTATGTCCAGAAATAATTACACGGAAACTGTATTCTTTTAAACATTGCCTGGCCCATTAGTTCCAGCCTCTTATTGGCTAGCTCTTACATATTGATCTAACCCATTTCTAATAATCTGTGTAGCCCACAAGGTGGCTTACTAAGAAAGATCTTAACCTGCCTCTGTCTGGAGTGGGAGAATCATGGCGACTGCCTGATTCGGCTTCTTTCTCCCAGCATTCTGTTCTGTCTACTCCGCCCACCTAAGGGTTGGCCTATCAAATAGGCCAAGGCAGTTTCTTTATTAAATGAAAGAAACTCCTCCATCACAAGGGGTTTCAACACAACTTAGATACAGGAATTAATCAGAATTCCTGAGGAGAAGAATAAGTAATGCCCACTTTTAAAACGCCACATATGATTCTAATGTACCTCAAAGGAAGGAACCATTGTTAGGGTCCTGCCACCTGTAGGCACCAAGGGTGCCTGTCATCGATTTGAGGACTGAGCTCTGAAGCCAGACTCTCCCTACAATTCTGAAGCAGGGAACTTGAGGGAACAAGAGGAAAGAAGAAAGACAAAAAGATAGCATCGTGTAACACTTTGTGGCTCCAGAGACAACCCAAGGCCTTGCACGTGCCAGGAAAGCACACTTCTGCTCAGCTGTCCCTCCACCATCCTGTCCCCAAGACGACAGAATAAGAAAGCCCCTTCAAACAGACCCCAAACTCACATCAACTCATATTGTTACATAGGTAAGAGTTTGTGGGTTTTATTGTACTAAAGGGAATGCAGAAATCATATTCCTATGAATACTACATACAGATAGCCAGAGAGAGAAGCAGGTCGTTAAAATTCCTTCCCTTGGGGAGAGACATATAGAACCTCTACGGCTCCTCCTAAAGTCCCAATTACGAACTGAGAAATGATTCCACCAAAGTTCACCTCACAAAGTAGCGGTGAGGGACTACGGGTAGGGGCATGGGTGAGGGACTGCGGGTAGGGGCATTGGTGACCTTAAAGCAGTCCCACAGGTAGATGGGCACCCAGCAAGGATCATGGCTTCTGCACGCTGCATAGCTGAAACCTCTTCCCCTCATCCTTCCCAACCTCTATCCTCTAGCTCCTCCTAGAGACCCCAAGGCCACATTCAACTAGGTCATAATTGCATACAAGTGGTTGGGGGCGGTGGCGGCTAGACAGTGAGGCGTGGGTCCCATGATCCTCCTGGTGTGTCCTTTAGACAAGGCCAGCTGTGATGATCTTTGGTGGGTAGGCCCAGTTGGACTCTGGAAGACTGAAGCAGTTTGGCTGCCGGATGGTCCTGCACAAAGCAGACGTGTTTTAGGCGGGCATACACATTTAAAATAATGGCTGATAATTTAGATTTTCAATTCAAGCTAAAGTGGGTAAAAAGTGAAAAACAAAACAAAAAGGCCACTGCTAGGTGCTCTGTATCTTTGGGAAAGAAGTTATTTTTCCTAGAGTTATCATGACAGTGCTAACTTTTCCTTTTCAAATAAAAGGTGACAGAATTTCCTTCATACTATGTCATCAAATCGACGCTTTCCCATCTTGGAATTTTTAGACACCAAGGACCACTTCTAACACACACACACAGACACACACCCCGTTCAATTCTGTGGTGAGAGGGAGCATGCCGAACTCTAAACAACACTGTGGAACTAATTCACTTCATAAGTACAGTTCATTTGCACAAGCAGAACTCCAAACAGCCAATTGCTTCATCTGAAGCAGAAATCATTGTTTCTTGCTATCTGTGACAACCAGGGCATCCCATGTCATCACCTAGGCACTTGATGACACCAATCTACTCAACGGGCAGAAACCTTGTCCACCTGCTACACACACAATCAGGCGCCAAACCTAAACAACAGGGACAACACCCGCCCTCCTGACTTCCCCTACCCATAAGTCCTGTGTGACGTTCACTATCAACCACTGCCCTTAATGATCAGGTTTCCTGCTAACTCGAAGCAGCAGCTTTTCTGGCGAACCACAACGGCGGAGCTCCCCAGAGACTGGCCGCTCCACTCTGCCCGTCTCCTGCCACTGTCCATCTTGCCCACTCTACCATGAAACTGAGACTAAAGTGTGAGAACTATGGGGGTAGGTCTGTGGCTTAACACACAGAAGGTGCCATCCTCAGCATGGAAGAGACAGGAGGGAGAGAGGGGGGGAACGGGGATGGTGCCTTGAGCATCAGCTTCCCAGAACCCACATAAGAAAGTCAGTGAGCAAACTGGCTTAGGTGTAACCTCACTGCTTGCTTGCGAGACAGAAACAGAACTCCTGGAGCAAGCTGGATAGCCAAAACGAAGCGCTCCAGGTTCAGTGAGAGATCCTGCCTCCATGCACTGGTGGAAAAATCCAGAAAGACCCCTGTACCTGCACACACATCTGTGACCCCAACATATGCGAATACACATACAAACACCACACACGTATACACATGCAAAACATTTTTTTTTACAAAACCAATTATTTCCCAAATAAACTTTATTTGCAAAAGGAGTATCACAATAGACATAGAAATTTAAATATGACACATGGAACAGTTATGAGTCAAATGACATATATGTGAAGTCACAGTTGGTGTTTGATTATTCCCGCTAATGAGAGGGTGTAACGATATTGCTATACAAAAGGAGGAAGGCTTAAATAACCATTATTACCGGCATGTCTTTCTTTCACACTTGTTTGACTGTTTAGCTGAGGGCCAATACAAATTTATACAATCGAATAATCAAGATTCTTTCTCCTTCCTTGTTCCAACACAGATGGTGGTTGCAGCTTCGGTGCAAGGCAGGCTTCTAGATACCCCACTGTCCTCTCAAGACAGTCGCAGGCCTTTCCACAACCTCCCAAGGTCGAGAAAAAGGCAGTGCTGACAATCACGGTTATACCTGACATCTTCAAGAACAGGTCCTGGAGTATAGTCTTCCCAATGACATGCTTTGGCTAGGAAAGTGTCAATGTGTAGGTGGTGAAGTCATCTAACTTCTACAAACAGGAGGGGATGGGAATGGGTGAACTAAGACCTGACCCCTCTCACTGGGAGCAAATATGAAGATTATTCTATGAGAACACAGGCATTCCTGAATCCCGAGGAGAGCTGGGATCTGCCAGGATCAGTCAGGAACTGTTCCCAGAGGTAAAGGTGCGAAGGGAAATGGGGCCCAACTGATACATACAAACTCGCTGCTTCTTCCTTAGCACAGAAGTAGAAAAGTGAACTCAGGGACTGAAGATGCGTCTGCAGCTTAACCACCAGCGCTGGGCTTATCCGTCACCTCTGAACAGCACCTCTCATCTGTAAAGCGGTACCATCAGACCCAGCAGCTTCCCAAAGGTGTCAGAACAACAACAGTCAGACAACAGTGCGTGTGACCCATTTTTATAAACTATGAGAACCTATGTCTAACAGATGGAGATCTGGGAAGTCTGCTGTAAGTATTTAAGAGAACAGTCAATTTGATTAAAATCAATTTTTAAAAACAGAATTAGTCTTCATTTTTACAAGTCAATTTGAGAGAAAATGAAAAAAGTCCATTTTCAAACTCAGGATGAGTAGTGATAGAAGTTGGTATGGGTCGGCCTCCTTTTCAATGAGTCAGAAATGGGAATAGTCTAGTTGATTTACTAACTTCTCTCATAATTCACTGTTATTGTGAAATAATGTACTAACTGTAAACTTAATTGAGTGAGGAACCAAGAGGCTAATCTGGAAGCCTTAAAAGTAAACATTGACCATAAATACAACACTCTGCCAGGCCCACCATATTTTGAATCATTGATTACAAGGAAACAAACACATAAATGATTTGTCTGACTTATTCTACTAGGCCATTAGCTACTATGCAGTCTGGGCAGAAGGTTTCAATGCACATCTATTCACGAGCTGCCAACTCCATTAATCACCCAACACTGCACATCTCCACAGTGAGGCCATAACTGTTCAGGAATGAGGCCTACTATATGCCTCCTCAGGCAGGGACTCAAAGATAGGTAAAGAAAAAACTTCATTATTACCTGAAAGGAGCAAGCCCTGGGGCGCTGACTTGTGCTACAACCTGTCCGTTTGTTGTGGCATGTTTCCAGCTGCAAAATATTGCTGCGAGAAGGAAGCAAGCAGACAAGCTTCGTGTGAACCTGGAATGGCCCAGAAGTCTACTCAAAGATGACTGTTCCTTCCCAATAACTTAAAAGAATGATATGGATATTTACAAAGTCTATGGGGTTTCTTAAATAACAGAAAATAACATAAAACTGAAAGCAAACAAAGCAAGAACAGAATGTTGTTCAAAACTACAACTTTCTTTAAAGGTACCGTCTTCCCTTTACAGATGGATGCTATACAATGGCAGGTGCACCCTCACAGTTCGTCATGCACATATGTAAATTCTCTAGCCGAGATAAAGCCATCTTTGTCTTCATCTTCTTTATCAAAGATATCCTCCACCAAAGCATCATGGTGACTTTCATTCACCACTGCACCGTGCTTCTCAAACTCCTTCTTCAGATATACTTTAACCTACAAAACAACAGTTCTCGTTAATAATAATCCACATTACATCACTGCAACGATACACAGCAAGAACAAAGCAACTCTGTGACCCATTCCTAAAGGAAGAAAAGCCATCTTTGCTTTGCAGGAATGATGGAGACACCAAATAGTTTTCAGAATTGAAAATAATGCTTATATCATATATACACAGACACACTCAAATATACATGTTTGTATCAAATATAAGGTTTTTATTGCCTTTTCAAAAAAAGTGTGTGTGTGTATCTGTGTGTGTGTATCTGTGTGTGTATCCATGTGTGTATCCATGTGTGTCTGTGTGTATCTGTGTGTGTATCCATGTGTGTGTATCCATGTGTGTGTACCTGTGTGTGTATCCGTGTGTGTGTATCCGTGTATATGTGTATCCGTGTATGTGTATCCGTGTGTGTGTATCCGTGTGTGTATCCGTGTGTGTCCGTGTGTATCTGTGTGTGTGTATTCGTGTGTGTATATCTGTGTGTGTATCTGTGTGTGTATCCGTGTGTGTGTATCCATGTGTGTGTATCTGTGTGTGTATCCGTGTGTGTGTATCCGTGTATATGTGTATCCGTGTATGTATGTGTGTATCCGTGTGTGTATATCTGTGTGTGTGTATCTGTGTGTGTGTATCCGTGTGTGTGTATCCATGTGTGTGTATCCATGTGTGTGTGTATCCGTGTGTGTGTATCCATGTGTGTGTGTATCTGTGTGTGTATCCGTGTATGTGTATCCGTGTATGTGTGTATCCGTGTGTGTATATCTGTGTGTGTATCTGTGTGTGTATCTGTGTGTGTGTATCCGTGTGTGTGTATCCATGTGTGTGTGTATCTGTGTGTGTATCCGTGTATATGTGTATCCGTGTATGTGTGTATCTGTGTGTGTATATCTGTGTGTGTATCTGTGTGTGTATCCGTGTGTGTGTATCTGTGTGTGTATATCTGTGTGTGTATCTGTGTGTGTGTATCCGTGTGTGTGTATCTGTGTGTGTATCCGTGTGTGTGTATCTGTGTGTGTATCCATGTGTGTGTATCCGTGTGTGTATCCATGTGTGTGTATCCGTGTGTGTATCTGTGTGTGTGTATCCGTGTGTGTATCCGTGTGTGTGTGTATCCGTGTGTGTGTGTATCCGTGTGTGTGTGTATCCGTGTGTTTGTGTGTGTATCCGTGTGTGTCCCTTCACCACTCTTCCCCCCTCGTAGATTGAGATGTGGTCTCTCACTGAACCTGAAGCTCACTGCTGCCACCCGGGCCGGCTAACAAGGCTCCCTGTCTCTGTCTCCTCTGGGCCAGGATTGGAGGCCTGCACTACCACACTCTGATTTTTGCATGGTACTAAGGCTCCCAACCCAGGTCCTCAGGCCTGTATGGCCTCGCTTACCGCAAACAGCCATCTCCCCAGTCCCTTTGCTTGTTTTAAGCTGGCTTCACTTTCATTCTTAGAGCTTCATATTAAGAAGTCAGCATTTAATTGAAGCTGTATATTTGGCAGTTCATTTAAATTTGTGTGTGCTCTCAGGTATGTGTGCATGTGCTTGTTCATGTGGGGTTGTGCATGTATGCACGTGTGTATGCATGTATACAGAGGCCAGAAGTCAGTCTCTTTTCTCAGAGTCTTATTTATGGTCTCTCACCTAGAACTTTGGACTGGCTGGCAACCTCCAGGGAGCTGCCAGTCTCCACCTGTCTGCTCTGAGACCACACTGCCACCCTTCCACACCCACCGTGGATTCTGAGCCTGGAACTCAAGTCATCACGCTTGAATGGCAAGCGCTTCACTGACAGCCACCTCTTCATCTCCCATCTATAAGCAGCTTTATTATATTTTTTTTAAATATTTACTTATTTATTATGCATACAATATTCTGTCTGTGCGTATGTCTGCAGGCCAGAAGAGGGCACCAGACCTCATTACAGATGGTTGTGAGCCACCATGTGGTTGCTGGGAATTGAACTCAGGGCCTTTGGAAGAGCAGGCAATGCTCTTAACCACTGAGCCATCTCTCCAACCCCTATAAGCAGTTTTAATTCCCGGATTATACACCAATATTCTCTGACTCTGAACTGCGTTTATTACTATTCTTCAAGTGTGAAAAATGGTTCACTTATTAACTCCCAGTATAGTCCCGTAGACACAGCATTTTGGGGGAAGTCTCACATTCTTAAAAGAATCAAGAATGGTGGCAAATAAGCTTGACTGATTGGCTCGCCACAGGATGCCTGCAGCAAACGTACTCCCCCACTCACTGGACAATAACTAAGGGGGAAAGTCGGCGGGACAGGACATTAATTTGTAGGACATTGCCTTCGGTTTGGTTTTCAAACTGGTTGATATACTAATTTAATTGAAAATAAAAATGTAGGATTTACAAAGATGGGCAGCATTTTAAAGTACTCATAGAATTAACATAACCTTTAAATATTTAACCATGCCATACATATTGCATTGTGTGCTAGGTTTGGCTAATATTTGAGAGCATTATATTAAAACCACTGAATAAAATTCACTTTCAAAAAAATTTTTAACATCATAAAATCTAGAAGTTTGTGAGATTTGATTTTTTTTAATCAAATGTTCTTTTAAAGTTTAACTTATAGAAAAGGAAAACTTTTAAGATTTATTTTTATTTTCTGAGCACTTGCCTGCATGTTTGCATGTGCATACATGTGCCTCGTGCCCATGGAGGTCAAAAGAGGCCACTGGGCATCAGATCAGCTGGAACTGGACTTACAGACAGTTGTGAGTCATGTGGGTGCTGGGAATGGGATCTGGGCTCTCTGGAAGAGCAGTCAGTGCTCTAAACCACTGAGCTATCTTTCCACCCCCAAGTCGAGCATTCTTATAAACGGGATTTATTTATTTATTTATTTATTTATTTATTTATTATGTATACAATATTCTGTCTGTGCGTATGTCTGCAGGCCAGAAGAGGGCACCAGACCTCATTACAGATGGTTGTGAGCCACCATGTGGTTGCTGGGAATTGAACTCAGGACCTTTGGAAGAGCAAGGCAATGCTCTTAACCACTGAGCCATCTCTCCAGTCCCTAAACTGGATGTTTTTATGTTCGTTTGTTTGACCCTCAAGAACCAAAGAAAACTTTAAACAGATTATGTTTCCTGGTTTCCTTGAACACTATAATTCACTGTGTTGAAACTAAGAGATAAGTGTGTAATAAGAAATACTAGACTGCCAGGCATGATGGTACCTGCCTTTGATGCCAGCAAAAGTCAGTAGATTTCTGAATTCAAAGTCAGACTGGTCTGTATCGTGAGTTTACGTCAGTCAGGGCTAGCTACATAGAGAAACCCTTTCTCAAAAATAACAACACAAAACAAATATAAAAGAAAGAAATATTATACTTATCAAAAGCTAATAGTTTTAAAATATATGTACATTATATATATATACACACACACATACACACATACTCACACATATGAGAAAATGCTCTTAGAAAGGTTCTATCTAAGCTTTTATAATCAAGAGGTTTGAAATAATTATGTGCTAGAATCAAATCAGGTAAAGAAAAATCTTTTTTTAGGAAAAAAATATAATATGCTTAACAGAAACAACTTTTCTTTTACATCTGTGCTCCATCTAAATCTGTCCAGGGGTCTATCTCTAAGTGGTTCACCACAGACGTCACTCCCTCTTCTTCCTACCCTCCTGTCACCCCTGCACTGCCTGCCACCTCTTTTCTCTCATCAAATTCTCCCACTGCTCATTTGATTCCAGTTTCTAAAATGTGCTTATCCATCTTCCTCCCTCCCTCCCTCCCTCCCTCCCTCCCTCCCTCCCTCCCTCCCTCCTTCCTTCCCTGCCAGAGGCTACATCCAGGCAAGGCAGATCTACAGGGCATGAGGTCACACTCTGTTGGTGCCAACTGTGCTCCATGATGGGGCAGCGACACACTGGAGCAAAGCCCTGTAAGAAGCATGTATCGTGAAGACAAAGCATCCATTCTAATCAGCAGGATTTGCATGCTAATAGATGACTCGGTGTGTAAGAACATTTATTTTGAAAGCCATATCCAAGTTTCTCTACTCTTGGATTCCCAAAACACTGGTGCCTCAAATCTATGCTTTTCTGACCCTATCATAGAACCATTTGAAACAAGTCAGGTAGTGACAAGAACTTGTCTTGAGTTCACCTAACACTTGTGTAATAGTTGTAAAAAAATATTTTGTCACTTCCAGTATTCTTCCCAGAGAGCATGCAAGTATAGAGAGCATGCAAGTATTTCTGGCGTTCCTTCAATAGACCTTTCTCCAAAATTTACTGCAAATAACCGGGGCTTTGGCAAAAGTGGCTGCCAAGGAACAGACCTTTCTCCGATGGAATGAGTAAGCAAAGACAGCACAGGCAGCAGTGTGGCCTACAGAGTTATCATTGGGATTAGCCGTCCTGAAGCTGTGTTCCTTGGCCAGCTTCGGTCAACAATGCATACCGCCTGCTCCGGTCAGAATGCAAACAAGGCCGCGCACCTGGACAATGGCTGCCTTTGGACACATTGGTTTCGTCAGGCTTTCTTTCGAGGAAGAGTCAGAATTCTAGACAGTCCTCCTAGAATAAGATTACACTCTCGCTTTTCATCTGAAGCCACAGCTACAAGTAGAAAGAACGGTGTGTCTGGCTGTGATCACACCACACCAGCGGAGCCTAACCAGGATCCTGTAAACTTGGAAATCAAAGCAGTGTCTTTCGACTGCCTATGCTACAATTTTCTATTGTCTTTAAAAACATAGTCAAGGACTGGGAAGATGGCTCAGTTGATAAGACCATTTGCTGTGTGAGCAGGAGGGCTACAAATCCCCAGCTTACAATATGGGTTCCTACAGAAAAGGCAACTCTCAAAGCACTTCAGGGAAAGCCGTGAATAATATTTTATCTAAACAAAACTAAATTTCCCTCATTTATTTATTCTTTGAGAATCTTATAGAGTATATTTTATCATATTTTACGAACCCACAACTCCTCTCAGATTTCCCCCTTCACCCAATTTCACGTTCTTTCTCTTTTTTATTTTATTTAATTAATTAATTAATTTGTTTTGGTTTTTTGAGATAGGGTTTCTCTATAGCTTTGGAGTCTGTCCTGGGACTAGCTCTTATAGACCAGGTTGGCCTTGAACTCACAGAGATCCACCTGCCTCTGCCTCCCAAGTGCTGGGATTAAAGGCGTGTGCCACCACTGCCCAGCTTCTTTCTCTTTTTTTTTAAAAATAAAGTCACTAAAAGCCATGGGAGTCCACTTGGTGTTGGCCACTACTCCTGAACATGAGGCCTTCCCTGGACTGTAGCTAACATGCCCAGTGTCATTGCACTGAAGAACACTGATCTTCCTTCTCCCAGCAGCTCATGCATTTCTGTAAGGGTGAGTCTTAAAGAAGCAGAAGAAGACAGCACAGAGGCAGAGGGTATGGTCACCTCATGCTTAGAGAGCTTCCAGTCGTCATTCAGATCCATTTCCTGAAATGATTCATGGGACCGTGGGCCATTTCGAATCTCCAGGAGGTCAATGTTGAATATCAATGTGCTCTCTGGGGGGATTTTGCCTGAGATGAAGAGATGGGGAAGTTTTTACTTAGAAGATCTAAAAGTATTCATAACAAAATCAACTGTGGTAACAGACATCTTAACTACAGCAAATGGAGAGACTCTTTGACGGTCACAGATGGTGGGAATCACTTATTCTATAACTACACTTTACCCCGGAACAAAAAGTAGGTCACAAGAAGGACTAACCCCAAACGGCAGAACAAAAGCACTCTATTTCGGAGCAGCAATGAAATACACGCACGTAGGCAGATGTTTCTAAAAGTCTCGATGCTAAATTTCAAATATAATTAGGCCCTTCATGTTATACGTCAAGAATGACTTTTAAAGGGCTTTGAGTAGTTCAGACTTAATTATATTACAAGAGATTTACTAATTTAGATTAGAAAGTCTTGACCTTCAAGCACATAGGGGTGGTGGTGCTGTATCTGCCACTGGGAGGCAGTATATAATAGTGTGAGCTCTGTTCACATCTGCCGCCTCTAGGAATCAATTCCTTCCTTGTCTGTAAAACAAGATTGATAATGTTTTCTACCTTAGGAGTCCGTGAGGAGGACATAAGAGGAAAACTCATACAAAAATAAAACCCTCAGTGTTAGTCTTGATAAACAGTAAGTGCCTTATATGTTACCAAGACATAATTTTCTTACGGGTCTTAAAAATCATAAAGGAACATTCAAAATTTTCAACAACTTAGGAAATACCCCCCTAACAAAGAGCTTTATGCATTCGTTAAAAATCTCAGGGTACAAACAAAAACAGTCCAATTAATAATCAAAGAAACAAACACTTCTTGGAATTGTGGGCATTTATTTTTGATTCAAACTTGCTTTCTTACAACTCTATGTAACAGAAAGGTCTGGACACATGCATTAGCCAAGTCTTAGCTACATCCCCATCTCCTCAAAGTTCCACAGAAGGAAGGGCAATAAGAAGAGGGCAACGCTGACAGGGTGGGGCAGAGCTTACCGTCACGCTGGCACAGGGAAGGGGCATGCACTAGGTCGGTGGGAAAGCTGGTGTCTTCCCAGGGAGGCATGCAAGCGTGCACTAACACACTACAAAACCAGTGGCAAACACAGATTAGAAGAGTTAGTTTCACGACATTGAAGGGAGTGCCTATGAAGCAAAACTGAGTTAAGTATGTCATGGACAACTGCGGCTGCTCTGCATACATAAAGTTCAGAGCAAAAGAACAAAGACGCGGGAAAGGAAGACTACGTCTAGGCATTAGACACCTTCCCTAGATACTGGATGGCTTTCTGTAGAGAATATAATCAGAGTTGCATTTGGTGAATAACCAAGCCTGTGGGACATGGCTTAGATATTGATCCTACTTTGGGGTACATCATATTCATATACAGCACTCAACCTCCTTAGGAAACTGTGGCAAGAGGCTTGATCCCCACTTTGTCGAGGGCTATGCTTTGCGGACAAATGGTGTGAAATCTATTTAAATCACATCAGAGTGATTCTCTATTTGCTTCTGATGGCTTCTTACAATATCTTCTTCACTGTACACCTACTACATTTTCTTAATTGAGAATTTGGACAATAGAATCAGAAATGAATGTAATTCTCAGAATCACACACACTATGAATATTTTATTCATTGGGATACAGTGTGCATATACTCCCCCTTTCACTCATGGGGAAAGTCAGACATACAGAAAATCTATCAGCTACTTTTACATCACACGCATTTCATATATAACACAAACTTTTTGCAAATGGCACTTTTAATAAGAAAGGATACCTCTTATTTGGCTAACCTCTGGCGATAACACAGTTGGGTTGGTTCCAATTGTTTTAATATCAGAAACAACACAGTGGTAGACAGCCTGGTTCACTAACCTGTCGCTTCAGACCTGGCCATTGGCTCAGAGCAGATTTCAGGGAAGAGACTACAGCTGGGCCCATCTGATAAGCATCACCAAACAACCCTTGGAGAGCACCAAAGAGCCCTTGAAGAGCTACCTGAACTCATCCTAAACATTAGGTATGCTGTGACTTGAAACAAATTGATACAAAAGCTGTATGGACCAGCTAGGTAGCTTGTAACACAGAGAGAATTATTTTTAATTCAAGTCAATGAATTATTTTAAAATAAGCTATTGAGCTGGGCAGTGGTGGCACACATCTTTAATCCCAGAACTCACAAAGTGGAGTCAGGCAGATCTCTGAGTTAGATGGCCAGCCTGGTTTACAGAGCAAGTTCCAGGACAGGGAAACCCTGTCTTGAAAACACAAAAACAAATAAATAAAATTAAAATAAGCTATTGAAAACTTTACAAATACATTTAAAAGCAAGAATGAAAGGGCTCCTAATGAGACCTACAGTATGGAAGATTTCCTGGCTATAAACACAGCCACCACCTCAAATCATAGCCAATGATCTATATTCCGAACGTTCAGATCATCAAGACACTTTTGCTGAATGGCCTTTCTGTGCATTGTTAAAGTGAGCGGGTGGGTTTCTGTCGGGGGGGGGGCATTCAGAGGTGCACAGCAGTGAAGGTCACACAACTTTACCTTTCCCTTCTTTGCCGTAGCCCAAGGCTGGAGGAATGATGAGCTTTCTCTTCTCTCCCACACACATCCCCTTCAGGCCTTGGTCCCAGCCTTTGAGAGCCTCCAGGATGCCCAGGGTGAACCAGATGGGCTGGCCATTGTTATGTTTGTGACTACCAGAAAGAAAACACATCAGAATTCAAATAATTATGTTCTCCCTCCCACCCCTGGCTAAAAATTGAAGCCAGAGTGCCACAAATGCTAGGTAAGAACTCTACACACTAGAGATAGTTTTAGGGACTTTATAACAAAGAGCATTGCTGGGCTTCATTTTTTCCTACCCACCAGTGGTTAAGCTTATAAACTCGGAAACTATAAAGCTCAACACACACACATATATACCTATATTTCAGATATTTTGGATTCTATACTAAATTTGAATCAAGGGACACAGAGCCTGCAGACAGGGCAGCTATACTAGTATTAACATTTTGTACAGAGAAAATTGAATTAAGTGTACTAACATTTGACGTCAGATATACCTAACCCCTAAGTTCAAGGTCTTAGTGACTTCCCAGGAGGGCCACACACCAAGGAGAAACTGAGGGAATGTCTTGAGTTTGAGAAGGAGATACAAGGCTATGAGAATTACTGCTAAACCATGAAGGCCTATTCGACCCCAGACCCAGAAACAGGATTATCTTACTTCCTGCCTACAGGCCTTTCTGATGTACAGTTTACTCATGGTTCTGCTTTCACCCTAAATCTCCACTTATGCCCAGACCCTCTCCAGAGATCTACTATGGGGCTACTTGGCAAATCCTGGAGCAGTAGCCCCTCGAGTTCTGGAGGGTAAAGGAACAGAAAAATGTCCGAGCATCCTGAGAGACCAGCTTAGTCCGACTGGTAGAGAGCAAGGAAAGAATCCTATTTCAGAATAATTCTTGGGTGTGAATAAAACATCCTTGTGTTAGGTTTGTGGGTACCATGGTCACAAAAACTGGGTAAATGGTGTCCCTTCTGTCCTGCATGTTCCCTCGTGATCATGGGGCAAAAGGAACGGCGAAGCAGCAATCATCGGCACTAACTACATTTGGCCACATTTCTTATTACAGCTAAGCTATTCATCACATAGATGACGGTTCTGGCAACACAAAACACTCTTTGCAGGCTTATTTAATGATATTTCTTCATTATCATTATACCCAGTTAGGCAGGCCTACGATTTTACGTGAAGGTTGTATAAAGACGGTCCCTTCCCAAAGTTCTGGAACATAATAGCGAAATGCTACAAAATATCCACCCAGGTTGTTGGCTCTGAGACCGGAAGGAGAGCAGGCTAGATATGAAAGAGACCAGACTGGAAGCAAGACTGTAACTGAAATCTTGAAGGGCAGCGTCACAGCATTGGTTGCTATCTGCCATGCACTGGCCTTACTGGCGAGGACAAAGCTATGACAAACTGCTTTTGGAACCTTTTCGTTTGTTTGGTTTGTTACTGTTGTTTTTTCGAAACAGGGTTTCTCTGTGGTTTGGGGGCCTGTCCTGGAACTAGCTCTTGTAACAGGCTGGCCTCGAACTCACAGAGATCCACCTGCCTCTGCCTCCCAAGTGCTGGGATTAAAGGCGTGCGCCACCACCTCCCAGCTGGCTGTTTTTGGAACCTTTTACCGGGGCAAACAGTGTTCAGAGAGATATGTCATTCACTATCCTCAACCCTCACAAAAGACCACGTCTCAAAGCAGTTTATTAAAACAAAACCAACCTAAGGTGAGCTAAAGCTTCAGGCTTAGCGCATAGGATTCCCTCATCTGCAAAGTCCTTCTGCAGCTCTGCCTTGATAATCTCCACACATCAATCTCCAGGCTGTTCTGTTATGAATGTGTCTTTACCCTCTGCCTCGGCACAACTGACCACAGGCTCCGGGCGCTTTGCCAGTGCTCTGAACATTCTGCATTCTCCACCAAGTGGGCCTTGTCCCGTCTCCCGTTCCCTGCACATGGAGTGCTGCTGGAGGAGCAGAACTTATTTTTAGGAAACGCTGCATCTCCAGGACCTGAAATGCCCCCTTTCAATGAGCGGTTCCCAGGCTGGATGAATGAATGGATGAAGGTGGTGAGAAGGGGAACTTCCAGAGTGTCCCTGAGGACGTGCTCACTAAACACTTCCACTAGGACTTCTAAAACCACACCTCGAGGAAGCCTGACTTTCGAAAAGAAAGGAACAACTCCTGAAATCACCAGCCTGTGCTTTGACCAAAATGCCACCTGCCAGACAGTTAGACAGGGCGATGAAAGCGCATTGGTGCATCTTTCAGAAGGCGGCAAAGAGACGATTGCGCATTTTGCTCTTGAAGCAAAGTGACACGTCTTAATATCTCTTATGACCAATTAAAAGTGGGATCAGACAATTTACCTAGAGAATGGAGTGGTAGGTAGACGATTCTATTAAGCCTTTTCGACTTACTGTGGTTCTGTAAAACTTCAAATATTCTAGATCTAATTTTATAAAGAATAAAACTGTAAGGAATTTAACTTATCAAAACAAGTTTCCAGAAAGTCCTTTCAAGGCCTTGTTCTCTAAAACTGGCTTTTGACAATTTTCTTTCCCCATAGGTAAGGCAGATGTTTCAGCGTTTTGTTTCTGTTTTTAGAGGTAAAGGAACCGTTAATTTTACAGTAGGAGGGCTGGGGTGCCTGGGTGGGTCCGTCATCGTTCTGCCTGCGAGGCATAATTACTTACGTGGAGTGAAATAGGGAGCCGTCCTTTTCTAAATAGCCCTCGTAGTGGACCAACATCAGGTCTCCTCCCTTGGTCTTGCGATGGCAGATGAACGGCTTCTGGAGAACTTCGATTTTCACCTCTGGCTCAGGGATCAAAGCTCCACTCACAGCCGTGACCCACAGTGTCAAGATCGCGTTCCACAAGAAAAAACTCATGTTACCAAAGCAGAGAAAGGGCCCCCGACTTCATAGAGTTAAAAAGGTGCCGAAAGCGGCAACAGCCCCGGGTAAGTTTAGGACTCCCCCCAACCTCCCAGGAAGACGTGGCACTTTTACTACCAACTTTCCCACACGCTGTGAACTCTCCTTTAAAGAGTTAAGCTCCATCCCAACATGATTGGCTCTGGTCTGGAGGCTGCTGGGGAAAGACTGCCTTCTACTGGCTGGCGATGCTGTCACTCAGGCTCCTCTCCAGCCAATGGCACTGCAACAGTGTAGTGTTTCGGTGTGGTGTTGGGACAGAAGGCCGGGTCCAGCCTCTCCGAGTAGTCCTAGAGCCGGCGGATTAGGAGATTCTCCCACCTTGGGAGGGCAGCTGGGTGCTGAGCTAACACTTAATACCTTGCGGGAGGGCTTGGCCTCTGTGAAGAACTCCAACTGAGCCACTGAAGAGCCCCGGGCCAGGTGACACTTGGGCTTTTGCAAAGACCGGATACTAGAGAGGACCCCAGCACCACACACACACACACACACACACACACACACACACACACACACACACACACACACACACACACACTCCATACCATAAACGAAGGCTCAGAATTAGAAGAATGCTTTAAGGTTCCCAAAGAAGAACATTCTGGGGCAAGAGTCTCACTAACTTAACGTGGTTACTTTTCCCATTTAGACAGTGTCTTAGTTTCTGGATTAAAACATCATGACCAGTAGCAATTTGGGGAGGAAAGAATTTTTATCTATTACACTTTATATCACAGTCCATCATCCAGTCAAGTCAGGGCAGGAACTCAAAACAGGAGTCTGGAAGCAGGAACTGGAAGCAGCCCATGGAGGAATGCTGCTTACTGGCTTGCTCAGCCTTTCTTTCTTTCTTTCTTTCTTTCTTTCTTTCTTTCTTTCTTTCTTTCTTTCTTTCGTCCTTCCTTCCTTCCTTCCTCCCTCCCTCCCTCCCTCCCTCCCTCCCTCCCTTCCTTCCTTCCTTCCTTCCTTTCTTTGCTTCTCTTTTCTTTTTTTCTTTTTTCTTTTCCTATTGTTGTTTGTTTGTTTTCCAAGATAGGGTTTCTCTGTGAAACTCTCCTGGCTGTCCTGGAACTCACTCTGCAGACCAAGCTGGCCTCAAACTCACAGAGATCTGCCCATCAGCCTGCTTTCTTATGGCACCCAGGACCACCAGCCCAGAGATGGCACCACAGGCCATGGGCTGGATCCTCCATCAGTAATTAAGAAAATACACTACAGACTTGCCTACAGACAAATCCTGTGTCAAGTTGACATTCAACTAGCCCGGACAGAGGATAGACAAATTAAAGCTAGAAGTTAGTGTCCTGTTTAAGGTCACTTGACCATGAAGAATTTGCACTCTGCCTTCAGGCTAGACCTGATTCATTCTACAAACACCACTGTTAGTGACTGTTGTTAGCGATTCATCACTTGAGTGGTCTTAGGATAGAGTAAATAATAGCTAAGGACGTCTCTCTTTAAAGAAGAAATGGCATTAGTGTTTAAGAATTATACAGCTTAAAGTTCCTAGTTCTACACTGTTGCCCTGATCTCAGACGTAGCCCATTGTAGAGGATTGAGAAGAAACTGGGAATCTCCAAAAGAAGATCTCTAGATTAAACCAAAAGTAAACAGGGCATTAAGTAAGGTGTGCAGTTCAGGTAAATAACCAATTAAGTTATCTATTATTTACTGAGCCTGTCAACCTTACATTAAAGGAAAAGAAAATGCCCAAACTTTAGCACTTCAGAGCACGTTTCTGTGACATTTGGGTTGTATCTTTGTCAACATTTTCTTTTCACTTAACCTGTGATTAACACTTTTCTTGGCTAAAAATCCTGACAACAGTGCAATTTCACACTTTCTTGTGCATAGGCATTCCCCTTAGGGAGCTTGGGAAAATGCAGATTTTTTTTTTTTTTGTTTTGGATCCAAAAGGTCTGGAACCCGGGCGAGATTGAATTTTTAAGAGAACCCTAGATGAAGTCAATGCCAGCGGACCAAAGAGGCCCTACCCTTTGAATAGCATCTCACACTGGAGTGCATCCGGAAACGCACTACAGACTCGCCTCATCCGGGTCTCAGTCCGAATCATTCTACACTGATCATCTTGATATTAAAAGCTGGACCCCTGGAGACTAGAGCCCAGAAATGAACCGCTACTACCCACGTCCGCAACCGCGCCTAGCCCTCCCGAGAGCCCCACGGCGCCGCGGTCAAAACCCCGGCGTGGAATTGGGAGCGTGCGCGCGGCGCAGTGAGCATGCGCGAGCGCGTCGGGGCGGGCGCTGTGGGCTCGGTGGCCGCGGTAAGGCGCCCGCGACCGTCGCTCCAGGGGCCGCGTCTCCCTCGCCTCGCTTCGCCGGCCGCTCCGCCTAGTCCACGCCGACCGCGCCTGGCGCAGGCGCAGACCCCCGACCAGAAGCGGGTGCTCCTCGGCTGTCGCGGTGACCCCGCCCCCGGGCCCGGGATGTGAGGCCGGTCCGGTGTCCCCCGCGGCGGGCCGGGGCGGCGAGGGGCCGGCGGGCGCCATGGAGGGCGTGCTGTACAAGTGGACCAACTACCTGAGCGGTGAGTGCCGGCCTTCTTGTGCGCGCTGCGCCAGGCGGCGCCCTCCGCCGGCTCGCGGCTGGGACCGGGATTGGGGTGCCACCGGCAACCCGGGCCCGCCGCGGGGACACCCCAATCTCGTGAATGGGGCGAGGGGCGGCCTCGCCTGGGCCCTAGGCCAGTAGCAGGGTGCCGAGCGAGTGCCAGCAGCCGCCGGTATTCTAGAGTCTCCACGCAGACACTCTCCCTACGCACCTTCAGGGTCATCCCCCTGCTGACCGAGGTAGCGGAAACTCCAGCTCCGCAGTCCGAAACCACGAAGTGTGAGCTGGCGTTCGGCTTTTCTCTCCGAGTATTTCTTTTGTTTCAGACTCTGTCATAAAATGGATGCAGATATTAGCAACCGTGTCCTTGCCTTGCCCAGCACTATGGCTTAAAATAGCACCCTGCCCCCTTCTAGCTGTTGGAAGCACTTTCCTCAACTATCTAGAAGTTAGAACTGTTCCTCAGCCGTGAAGATGGTTCTCAGGGAGCATTGTTTTCATCCGAGCAGGCACTATTTAATAAATTGTTTGCTCTATGAACTGTACTGGGTGCGTTTTTAAAGTTAAACTTTTTTATTATGGAAAAATGGGTTAACATTGAACGTGTCAGTGAGAATGCAGAAACCAGAAATCTGCCCAGTTAGAGTTGGAGTTTCCCCACGCTTTGATGGGACAGTTGTGTTGTAAGGACGGACGTGGCTGCGAGGAGTTGGCCCAGTACCTTTGAGGAGGTCACAGCACTGCAGGAGCGGAAGTACACCTGTTGGCGTGTAGAAGTCTCTCTCTCTGGCTAGTGCAGTAATTAGCACTGAGTTATTTGTTTGCCCTTTAATCACTGTCGGAGGGAGTGATGGGAGGTGTTGCCCTTAAAAAGACCTGGCTTTTACTCCACAGATCTTCGGAGCCCTCTGCAGAGAGATTAGGTTAGGTGCAGATTACTCAAAGCTGAGCTTCAGTTTGTTGAATTCTGAGAGCCTATTAGCGTGCTGTTTATCTGCAGAGAGGAGGCCAGGCCATTCATTCACCTTTTGAGGTTGTCCTAAACTCTGAGAGGTAGGTATGCATTTTAATCATCAATCCTTGAGTCAGCTACACCCCCAACCAACAAACTCACACTTCACTTTCTTCTCCAGCCCCAATTTAATCCCCTTCTTCCTTTCCCTCCCCTTTCAGTGTGGGAAGTTTTGATAGTAACTCTCCCCTCTTCTGTATCCTTCTTTGTGCCAACATTTTTCTAGAAGAGTCTTTGGGAATCTTGGTTCTGGGCTGCCCATGTCATCCCAGATGTTTTGATGTTGAGTCTACTCTTTTCTTCCCTGAGTAAGAGCTCTTAGAACTGTTGAGTGGTTCCTGGATGAAGCCTGGGGATGGGCACTGGAGTCATTGCTACTTGTTCTTTTGGCTTGCGTGCCCCTTGCCCTTCGTTAAAGGTCCTCACTCCACTGGCTCCTCTTCTGGATATGCTGAGAACTGTGGCTCAGCACACTGCCTTCCATTAGAGGATGAACTTACTTTGGAAGCACTGGCTTAGGAAGGTCCTAAGGGTCCCGGTTTCCTCTGGTCTCCTTTGCTGTTGGGAGTGTGTGTGCGCGTGACGGGCTTTGGTGGAGGCATTACTACCTTCTTTCTTCTGAAGCTTTTGTTTTTAAAATATTTTATTAGTTCTTTGAAAATGTCACACAATTTATTTCGTTGATGTTCACCCTGCTTCCCCTTCTCTAATTCCTGCCGTATCCTCCCTTTCTACCCTCACTCCCTTCTCCTCCAGCTACTGCTGCCCAAATACTCTCCAGAGGGGGCCTGCCAGACTCTCCCTCTCCTGGTGTCTATGAAATGCCAGTAGTTCCTCAGTTGTTGCTGGGATTTTGTCTAGCTTGAGCTTGCGCAAGTCTTGTGGGTGTTGTCACAATCACTGAGTGCTTATGAGCAACTGTCCTGTTGTGCCCGGAAAACATTTGTTTCCTTGTTGTTATCTACATCCTTGGATTTTATAATCTTTTCACCTACTCTTCCACTAAGTTCCTTGAGCCTTAGGAGTAGGGTGTGATATGTTTTGTGTCATATAGGATTGAGCACTCCAGGCTCTTAATTCTCTATCCATTTGAGGGTCTCTGTGTTAATTGCTATCCACAATGATGAGAAACTTCTCTGGTTAGTATTAAGCAATGTACTGATCTATGGACGCAGAAATAAGCCATTAAAAGTTGGTTTAATGCTGTGTCCATTTATCAGAATAACAATACTAGATTGTCCTCTTGGGCCTGTCACCCGTCCAACCACAAATGAGTTCCATTTCACAGAGCAGGCTTTAGAATCAATCAGAAGACATTTAGTTATGTCCCTAATGTTCATGCCACTGTTGCACGTGGGCTTATCTTGTCCTTGTCAAGCCCATCACTACGGTAGCTCCAAGAGATCACAGCTGAGTGAGACTGAAGATTGCATTTTTCCCCTACTAGAGTGCACAGCACCTTCCAGCACTAGGAAAGCTAGCCAGTAGGTTGAGGACCAGTTTGATCGCTGTGTTCTGTGACTCAAATATGTGGTGTATGAAGCTTATTTTAAAAACTTTTTTGCTTATAGTTTACATATAGTTATTTAAAAATATATAACCTGAGGTTCCTTGTGACATTTTCTCCAAGACAAGCTCATAACTTATTCGTTTTATGTAGCTTGGGTATTTCTGCTTGTGAAAAGATTTAGAGATACTAGGTGTCTGGCACAAGGTGTGGTAATGCACACCTTTAATTCCAGCACCCAGGAGGCAGACAGCTGAATCTTTGTGAATTCCAAGGCCAGCCTGGTCTACATAGTGTGTTCCAGGACAGCCAGAGTTACATAGTGAAACCCTATCTTAAACAAACAAAAAGGAGGTGTCGAATTTGAGTGGGGAAACTTTAGAATATCCATTCACCCATTGAATGAATGTATTAATTTCTCTTTAGTGATACCAGGGATCAACCCAGGTCTCATGTTGCTGGGTACATGTTCTTACCCTCTGCAACCCCCTGATGATGACTTCATTTGCCAACTGCTTGTTCATAGGCACTGTGCTAGAACAGGGGAAGTAATGTTCAACAGGCAGACAGCTCTCCTGCCCTGCTGTGCCTGTGGTCTGGCCAGTAAGAAAGATTGGGTTAGTTAGAAGCAGGTTCCAAATGTGTGTGGTGGGCTTGGGACACCTAGGAGGTGGTCTGGTGGTTGGGGAAAACTGCTTTAGTAAGTGAGCCCGCAGGTAAATCAACCTAACTAGGCACGTGGGCCGAGACGGCTGTGCGTGGAAGACAGCGTGGGAGAATTTGTGACACAGGAGATGCGTGGGGGCTTCAGACAAGATAGGGACCGGGAGTCTGGAGAGAAGAGAATCCATCTGACTGAGACAACAGATGTGCTAGGGTATTGGAAGCCTTACCATGGCCCATGCGAGCCATGTGGTCTGGTGTGGTGTGGTGTGAGTGTTTATGTGCACGCACAAGTGTGCATGTATGTGAAATTTAAATGAGTTGCTCTACTTGCATCATACTGTGTTTTCCAGCTACAAGTCTGGGGTCATAGCTCACTGGAAAAGTTTGCCTACCATGCATAAAAGAGCCAAGTATTTTGTTTTTGCCAGGTAGACTAGTGACACATGCCTGTAATCCTAGCACTCAGGATCCTGAGACATGGTACCAGCCTAGGCTGCATAGTAAGACCTTCTCTCTCTACTGTATCTACTACACTTACTGTGTTTTGACAAGCAGTGAGGAGTTGGCTTTTTTTTTTTTTTTTTTTTTTTTTTTTGGTTTTGTTTTTTTGAGACAGGATTTCTCTGTAGCTTTAGAGCCTGTCCTGGAACTAGCTCTTATAGACCAGGCTGGTCTCGAACTCATAGAGATCCATCTGCCTCTGCCTCCCAAGTGCTGAGATTAAAGGCATGTGCCTCCACTGTCCAGCACAGTGAGGTTATTTTATAGGCATCTTTTACTGAAAATTAGAAGCATCATCCTGAGAAAAACATTTAAATTTCTAGCATGAATCTGACTCAAGGAGGCAGGAACAGAAGAGAAGGCCTCTTTCACTCAGTGACCAGTCTTACTTAGTCAATGCTCTTTAAAGTACAGAATATTAGATGCTAAGGGACTTGTTGAAATTTATTTTCAGATTTCAGAAAATTAAATTTGGGAGATTGATTGATTGATTTCTTTTCAAACAGGGTTTTTCTATATAGCCCTGGCTGTCCTGGAACTTACTCTATAGGCCAAGTTGGCCTTGAACTCATCAGAGATCCTCCTGCCTCTGCCTTTTGAATTCTGGGATTAAAGGCGCGTTCCACCACTGCCCAGCTAATTTGGAATATTTTAAATGAATCAATAATATGTGTTGTGATATGTATGATATATGACTGCTAGGCACTGTTTTCTCATGATTCATATCTTTTTTTTTTAAATATTTATTTATTATGTATACAGTACTCTGTGTGTATGTCTATAGGCCAGAAGAGGGCACCAGACCCCATTACAGATGGTTGTGAGCCACCATGTGGTTGCTGGGAATTGAACTCAGGACCTTTGGAAGAGCAGGCAATAGCTCTTAACCTCTGAGCCATCTCTCCAGCCCCCATGATTCATATCTTTTAAAACCTAAAATGTAGTCAGTGTCTTCCATGCAGGGCTGTTGGCTAGGGTCAATGAGAGCTGGACTTGGACAGCATCTCCATCACTGCCAGTGCCAGTCACTTGGCCCATTTTGAACTTTAATCTCTTCCTCCCTCATAAAAAGAGTGTGATTTACTAGTTAAATTGTAAGACTGTATAAAAACACATCACTTACAATGTGTTACCTGCTGTTCTGAACAGTTTGCATTTGAACCTAACACTAACTTTGAGAAGCCTTTATCATTTCCACTTTTGAGATGAAGGCATTGAATCACAGCAATAGAATGGGCTTAAGGTCCCGCAGTTAATAAATGGCTCCAGAGTCATCGCTCCGTTACATAACACTGTCAAAGGTCCCTCCTGCTTGATCATTATATAATGGTAGCTGATTCATAATGTACCTATATTTGAAGCATGTTTGACCTAGAATGCAGGACAATGAAGAGGAGGAGCTGGGGAGGAGTCGAGGAGTGAGGGTGAGGGAAGGTTTGAGTATGGATACTTGGAATCCTCGGAGTTTGTTTAATCACAGAAAGGTTCAGGCTCTGCTTTCTGCTTTGCCGATTCTCCTGCCCACTTAGCAGACAGGAGGGCTGTCACCTCAAGCTGTAACCAGCTGCAAGCAGGTTAGGCACAAACATTGTGGCACTGCTCTCCAGAAATAACAAAAGCTTGCATTATGCGGCCAGGTGGCTGCCAGTGAGGAGACACTGTGATGCTTCCCACAGGTGGTAGAAGTGACTCTTGCCCTGTACCTTTATGTTGTACAATTGCCAGGAGGACATCTAGAACATGATGACCCAGAGTAGGAGTTATGGTCTCATAGCTTCTTATTCACATTCTCTGTTGTTGTAATTTTAACGTTCTTATTGAAATAATAATTCAGATACAATAAAATCCACCCTTTTACAGCATAAAAGTCAGCAACTTGTGTGTACACACATACGGTGCAGCCATTACTACCCCCAGTTTTAAAGCATTTCACGGCCCTACCTCCTCCTGCCTTAGCAACCTCTGTTGCATTTGTATAGGTTTGCCTAGTCTAGCTGTGTCATTTACTTTCCTTATTGTTGACAGAATACCTAACAGAAACTACTTAAAGAAAGAAGGACTTATTCTGGCTAACAGCTTAAGGAACACAGTCCACCATGCATGGAAAAGCATGGCAGGGTGAGCTTGCCCTGGCTGTGGCATCAAGAGCATGCGGCAGCTGGTCAAGTTGCTAGGCAGTCTGGAAACAGAAGCTTGGATCAAAAGTGGAGCTGGCCCATAATCCTCAAGTCTCACCTCTGCCAGCTGGGTCCCATCCAGAAGGTTCCAAAATTTCCCAGAACAGTTTGAACAGCTGGATTCTCACTGTTTAAACAAATCACATGGTTTTAGCTTTTTTTGTTTATCCATGTCATGGCATATTTTAATTAATTTCTTACCACTAAACAATACTTCACTGTGTTTTGCATATCTGTTCTTCAATAGGTGGAAAGTGGAATTTCTAGATATAGGGGTTATTATGAATAATATAATGAATACTTGTGTGCCAGTTTTTTTGCATACATGTCTCTAGAAGTAGATTTGTTGGGTTGTACAATAATTCTTTTTAACAATTTTGAAAGTACCTGATTGTTTTCCAGTCTTCACACCACATTACATTCTCACTAGCAATCAGGGTTCAGTTTCTTTACATCCCAGCTGATACTTGTTACTTGATTTCATGTTATAGCTAACCCTACTGACATGAATGGATTTATGCTTCCCTAACTATAGCTCTTGAGCATCTTTTTAGTTGCTTATAAGCCATTTAGAAATGTCCGTTTACATTTTGCTCACTTGCTGATTGGGTTTCTTTCTCCTTATGGAGTTGTAATAGTTCTTTAGAGTAGATGTCAAATTCTTTTTTTTTTAATAAAAAATTTATTTAATTATGTATACGGTGTTCTTCATGCATGTATCCCTGCAGGTCAGAAGAGGTCACCAGATCTTATTACAGATGGTTGTGAGCCACCATGTGGTTGCTGAGATTTGAACTCAGGTCCTCTGGAAGAATAGCCAGTGCTCTTAACCTCTAAGCCATCTCTCCAGCCTGGATGTCAATTTCTTATCAGATATATGGATTTAAATATTTATTCTGTGGATTGGCTTTTTCATTTTCTCAAGGGTGTCATTGATAACACAAAAGTTTTAAATTTTCATATAGTCTAATTTATCAGGTATTTTCATTTGTATACTTCTAATAGCATAACCGTTGACACCAAACTGTTGCCTAACTCCAGGCCATGAAGATAAAAGTACTTTTTTTTTTTGATAGTTTTTGTTCTTCATTTAGATCTCTGGTTTATTTTGAATTCACTTTCATATCTGATGTGAGGTGCAGTGCAACTTCATTCTTTCACACATAGATACCTAATGATTAACGTTTACACAAAATTTTAGATTCAGTGTCTGAGTGTGTTGTTCAGTTCTTGCTACTGTGGTGAAATCCATGTGGTCATTAACTTTATAAAGAGAGTGACTTGTAATGTTGGAGGTTCTGGCTTGTGATCTATTGGGCCTGTGGTGAGGTGGCGGAAGAGCAGACCACTTACTTCACGGCCAGGAAACAGAGCAAGGAAGTTGCTAAGGTTCTGATTCCCTAAAGAACATTCCTGTGTCCTAGAGATGTCTACTAGACCAGACCTCTGTAGTCCGGCTCTTCCCTCCAGACAACAAAACAAGCGTAGTGGGATAGCTGGTGGATTATGGTGGTGACCACCCAGTCAGAAGTGCCACACTCTTGTTTGCTGTGTCCTGTGGTTGGGTATATTAGGAGTGATCTAGAGTCTTAGGTCTGTGAACTGAAGAAGAGTGGGGATTGTTTTTCAGATAGTATTCTTGGTGTTTAATCCTTACCACTTCCTGTTACCATCACTTTGGTTTTGCTTAGATTGAGCAAAAGTCAGCCAAGTCCCATTAAAACCAGATTTAAGACAGATGACAAAGCCAGCTGTGGTGTTACATCATGCACAAGACAGATGTATCAGATAAGTCGGGTGCATCTAAATACCGCAATGCCGGGATGTTTTCTGGATCCTGTGTCAGGCTTGTGGAGTGTGTGGCAGCACCTGATAAGATCAAGAAATGCAAATATAGAGAGAATACTGCTTCAGAGAGTTAACTGTTCTCAGTATTCGAACAGGAAACTGAGTATTTGCTTGAAATACACTCCATTTCCTTCAGCTAGAAATGTTCTAAGACAAAAAGCTGTCCTTATTTTTAAAAATCAGAGAAATGATTTCACAAATTTTCTTTCAACACTAGTACCTGCTTTTCATTTATTCATCTGAGAAACCCTTATTGAGCTTGAGTTTCTCATCCATCAGACCCTTTGAGTGCTAGGACCCGTGTCTGGAGCAGGATGGAGTCTTTGTTCTTAAGAAAGTGTAGTCTGACGGGGGACGTTCTCAATCATGGAGATTCACTTCCACTTCAGTGTGGGTTTGGACATACAAGTTTTTATGTGGCTGTCCCAGGGCTGTGACTTCATGAGTCTTGGAGGACCACACTGTATATAGCTGTCTCTAGAGGAGGAACACACTGTACATGACTGTCTCTAGCGAGGATCACACTGTACATGGCTGTCTCTAGCAGAGGATCACACTGTACATAGCTGTCTCTAGCAGAGGAACACACTGTACATGGCTGTCTCTAGCGGAGGAACACACTGTACATGGCTTTCTCTAGCCAAGGACCACACTGTACATGACTGTCTCTAGAGGAGGACCACACTGTACATGACTGTCTCTAGAGGAGGATCACACTGTACATGACTGTCTCTAGAGGAGGATCACACTGTACATGACTGTCTCTAGAGGAGGACCACACTGTACATGACTGTCTCTAGAGGAGGACCACACTGTACATGACTGTCTCTAGAGGAGGATCACACTGTACATGACTGTCTCTAGAGGAGGATCACACTGTACATGACTGTCTCTAGAGGAGGATCACACTGTACATGGCTGTCTCTAGCGGAAGATCACACTGTACATGGCTGTCTCTAGAGGAGTTTAGGTGTCACCTTTTACTCTAGTGTCTTTACTGAGATTTTGACAGCAATGTTGGATTACCTCTAACCTGCTGAACTGTTAGCGTTTTGGGCCATCTGGCTTGGCATTGCAGGCCAGAAAATAAGAAGGAAAAAAAAAAGGAAAGTATAAAATTAGTTAAAAGAAAGGCATATTTTTGTCAAAGAAATGTTAAGAACCCCCTTTTAGCAGTGATGCAGGAAAAACTTCTTGTAAGAGGTAAGATGGAAGGGGGTAGTAGAATTGGTGTGGATACAGGGAAAGGTAAGGAGCAAAATTTGTTTACCAAGGACAAAGCAAGACCAAGAATACGTTCTTCTCGGAAGAGGAAATGATGGAGCAGTGTGAGGAGAGAATTAGATCATTAGACCAAGCTGGGAAGTGTGGAGTTTGTATGGTAGACATCACTTAGGACCTCAGAGCAGGAAGAAAGAGTGGGTAAAAACAGTCTTCAAGGAAGACTGACCTGGCTGGGCATGACAGGAAAGAGTGGAGTGAAGGTGGGGAGGTGGGGAGAAGGGCAATATTCCCGTGTCACTGATGAGTAAACCAAGGCTCACACGATAAATAACTTAGAGACAGTGAGCCCGTCCTGTATTACCATCCTGTCTGTGACCTCACACTCTGTGTCCCAGTGCGGCACAGTGGGATGCTGAAAACACATGTAGAAATATCAGGAGTGGAGGAGCTCAGTGACTGGCCTGGAGGATGAGGTAGAATTGGCTTTCTGGCTTCCAGCTTGGATGGTGATGCCATATCTGTTCAGAAAGACACCCAGTAAGAGGGAAGATGATGTGCTCAACTTGGAAGGAAACTGCAAAACCATTTAGTTCGCCGCAGTTAATTGCAAAGAAGGCTCAGACCAACTGAGTGGCATGCAGCTGTGACTCTGCTGTATATCAGGAGTCTTGGCTTGCACCAGAATGTCTGGTGCTACATGCAGAAATCATGTAATACATGATAAATATTGGTGCCGTCTGTTTGCCTAGTGTGCACGAAAGAGGTAACAGAGCAGACCATACAGGAGGGTCCAAAGAGTTTTGAATAGTGGTGATTGTACTCAGCCCCTCACTGCCCGCATCCCCACTCTCTCTACAAGCCTGTCGCTTGTTGAGGTCTGGGATCTTTTCTGTAGACTCTAAGCTTGACAGTTTTAACTGCTAAAAACATGGTCTGAACATTAATTAATATTAGCTAAGGAGCCTGTAATTTGACTAATCACAGCTTCCCTGTTATGATAAGGGGTGTTTCTTCCTTTTCTTCCTCCTCCTCAGTTACTGACTAGCCTGGCACAGGAGCCCAAGGCTTTGCTAACCACCTTCTGTGTGGGGCCCTGCTAGAGATGTTAAGGTAAAGGTGGGCTCTGAGGAGATCTGGCTTGAGTGCCAGGCTAGATGTCACAGGCTATCAAAATGGTTGTGGACGTTGGGGTTACCTGAGGTCAGTACATGCTTTACTTCCGTTTAAAATGATTCATTCTTAATACATTTATATAACATAAACAATAAATGCTTGTCTTACCCACTGTTCTATTGCTGTGAAGAGACATTATGACCAAGGAAAGTCTTAGGAAACAAAGCATTTTATTGGGGGCTGCTTACAGTTTCAGAGGATTAGTCTATTATCATCATGGTAGGAGCATGGTGGCATGCATGACCTTAGAGCAGTAGCTGAGAGCTACATTCTAATCGGTAGACGGCAGACAGAGAGAAACACTGAACTTGGTGTGAGCTTTTTAAAACCTCTGATCCCACCCCTCCAACACACTGCCTCTAACAAGGCCACACCTCTTAATCCTTCTCAAATAGTTCCACTCACCCATAGCTAAGCATTCAAATATATCAGTCTATAGGGGCCATTCTTATTCAGATCATTCTAACACTGTATTATAACATGGGTTAAAAACATAAAAATGATAGTTTTATGATAAAAGTTAAATTTTGGCTTACTACAGAAAATTTGTCAATTCTTTAAAAATTTTAATTTCAATTTCTTTTCTTAACATTAGTCATTTAGCCTTACATGATCTGGGGAAAAGTTGAATTTTCTGTTGCACTCTATGAGGGCGAGATTTACACATTTGAAAACTTGCAGCAAAGTTGGGCGGTGGTGGCACATGCCTTTAATCCTAGCACTCAGGAGGCAGAGACAAGTGGATCTCTGTGAGTTCAAGGCCAGCCTGGTCTAGAAGAGCTAGTTCCAGGACAGGCTCCAAACCTACAGAGAAACCCTGTCTTGAAAAACAAAACAAAACCAAACAAAAAACCTTGCAGCAACTTAGGGAACATTCAGACTTCACAGAAGTTTTATGGGAAAAGCTAAAGCTGCAGTTAGTAAAGGGCTCAGGAGGTTAGTAAAAGGGCTTAGGAGGTTAGTTAAGGGGCTCAGGAGGTTAGTAAAAGGGCTTAGGAGGTTAGTTAAGGGGCTCAGGAGGTTAGTAAAAGGGCTTAGGAGGTTAGTTAAAGGGCTCAGGAGATTAGTCAAGGGGCTCAGGAGGTTAGTAAAAGGGCTTAGGAGGTTAGTTAAGGGGCTCAGGAGGTTAGTAAAAGGGCTTAGGAGGTTAGTTAAGGGGCTCAGGAGGTTAGTAAAAGGGCTTAGGAGGTTAGTTAAGGGGCTCAGGAGGTTAGTAAAAGGGCTTAGGAGGTTAGTTAAAGGGCTCAGGAGATTAGTCAAGAGGCTTAGGAGGTTAGTTAAAGGGCTCAGGAGATTAGTCAAGAGGCTCAGGAGGTTAGTTCAGGGTCTCAGGAGATTAGTTAAAGAGTTCAGGAGGTTAGTTCAGGGACTCAGGATTGGCTCAGGGGTTCCGGAGCTTAGTTCAGGGACTCAGGAGGTTAACTCAGGAGCTCAGGAGGTGAATTAAGGGGCTTTGCTGCCTTTCACTACAGCAATCTGGCCCATTTATTGAAGTCACTGAATTTTCCTTTTATTGACCAAGAAGTGCATTTTTTTCTACTTTTAACTTTATTTTCAGTAAAAGATTTAAGTAATGCTCTTCCCCCCTCCCCGAATTTTTTTTTCTTTTGCAAATCGCAAGAGGTTTATTGGGTAGACACAGGTACCTGCGGGCAGCAAAGTCTTTCGGAGGACTTGCGCACCTGCCGACTGGAGAGCGGGCTTTTTTTTTTTTTTTTCTTCTTCTTTTTAAATTTATTTATTAAATATTTCTGTCTCTTCCCCACCTCCGCCTCCCCTTTCCCTCCCCC
>NW_026067970.1:5352417-5461639 GCF_014885135.2 Alexandromys fortis
CCGTCTGCCGGCGCCTGCGCCTCCCAGCTCCGTCTGCCGGCGCCTGCGCCTCCCAGCTCCGTCTCGAGAGCGGGCTTTTTATAGGGAAGAGCAAAAAGCAAGTTTACAGAAGCAGACGCATGGTTATTGGTCAATCGGAATGGGGGGGCATGAATGGTTTCCTCTCCCAGCATGGGTGCCCCCCCTGAATTTCTATACAGCAATATTTCTTGTGAATTTAAAAACTCAATAAATCCAATGTTTTCTTTTTACAGTTCTTCCTGCTTAATAATGAGATTGTAAATGCTTGGTGCCCATTAGTACCTTAATTAGCATATCTTTAAGGCACTCTGGTGAGTTGAGGGGCAGAATGATGTGTTCAAGCACCCAGATTCTAAAACTGTGGGTCCCAACTTTGTAGAGAGTCATATAATTGAATTTGAGGGAGTTGCACCAAAGTTAAAGGATTTTTACCCACAGTTCAGGAATCAGTTCAGAATCAAATGAGCTCACCTGTGCTCCATGGCAGACCTTCATTCCAGCTTTGGTCTGAACGTGCATGGTGTGCACTTTCACTGTCCGTATTTTCATGGCACATACTGTCTACAAATGCTGCCTGAAACATCTCAGCCTAGATTTAAAACTAGTGTGTGCCAGGAACTGCATGTTTTTATCTGGGCATATCAAGCTTTCTGCTTTTGAAGACTATAGTGGATGGATGCTGAGGGATGGAAAATCACACTCATTTGGGGACATGGCCTCGGTGCATGGCCCACACCCATACACCTGTGGGAAGCACTGTTTGGACTCTGAGCTTATCAATAACAACAAAACATGAGGGACAGGACTTTAAGAGAGAAATGTGGGACTAAGGGAACTTGGAGGGAGAAGATGGTGGATATGAGCAAAACACACTGTATACATTTATGAGACTTTCAAAGAACAAATAAAATATTAAAAATATATAGTGGCTTGCTTCTGTTCCTACTGCCATTTCTCAGCCTGTACATATTAAATTAGTGTTATCTTTGGATTGTATTGTATCAGAATATATTTTATTTTATTGTATTGTGTGGGTATAGTTGTTTGCATATATGTCTGTACACCTCATAAGTGTCTGGTGCCTGGGAAGGTCAGAAGAGGGTGTTGGGTCCCCTTGAACTGGAGTTACAGATGGTTGTAAGCCTCCATGTGGGTGCTGAGAATTGAAACCAACTCCTTTGGAAGAGCAGTCAGTGCTCTTACCTGCCAAGCCATCTCTCTAGCCCCAGATTTTCAGAATTCCTATTTGAGAGTGTTTAAAGGGTTTTTTTTTTTTCTTGGCCCAATAATGATTCTCTTAAACAAGTAAACAGGCTCCCCCCAGGTGAAATGGCTGCCTTATGCTGCAGCAAGGCGACTGCTGCTGCTCCTCCTCCTCCTCTGTAGTGCACGCCTTTTTTTTAAAAAAAAAATTGTTTTTATTAAGCTATACATTTTTCTCTGCTCCTCTCCCTTCCTCTGCCCTCCCCTTCTGCCCTCTCCCAGGGTCCCCATGCTCCCAATTTACTCAGGAGTTCTTATCTTTTTCTACTTCCCATGTAGATTAGACTCATGTTTGTCTCTCTTAGGGCCCTCATTATTGTCTAGGTTCTCTGGGATTGTGAATTGTAGGCTGGTTTCCTTTGCTTTATGTCTACAAGCTGCCTATGAGTGAGTAGATATGATAATTGTCTTTCTGGGTCTGGGTTACCTCACTCAATATAATGTTTTCTAGATCCATCCATTTTCCTGCAAATTTCAAGATGTCATTTTTTTTTTCTGTGGTAAATTCTGTGTAAATCCATTGTGTAAATATACCATATATTCCTTATCCATTCTTTGGTCCATGTGGTAAAATTCTGTGTAAATCCATTGTGTAAATATACCATATATTCCTTATCCATTCTTTGGTCCAGAGACATTTAAGTTGTTTCCAGGTTTTGGCTATGACAAACAATGCTGCTTTGAACATAGTTGAGCACATGTCCTTGTGGTACAGTTGAGCACCCTTTGGATATATACTCAAAAGTGGTATTGCTGAGTCTTGAGGAAGGTTATTTCCTAATTCTTGGAGAAATCGCCACACTGATATCTAAAGGGACTGTACCAGTTTGCAATCTGACCAACAATGCAGGAGTGTTCCCTTTACCCCACATCCTCTCCAGCATAAGCTGTCATCAGTGTTTCTGATCTTGACCATTCTTACAGGTGTAAGATGGAATCTCAGAGTTGTTTTGATTTGCATTTCTCTGATGACTAAAGATGTTGAACATTTCCTTAAGTGTCTTTTGGCCATTTTAGATTACTCTCTTGAGAGTTCTTTGTTTAGGTCTGCACTCCATTTTTTTAATTGGATTATTTGTTCTTTTGATGACCAATTTCTTGAGTTCTTTGTATATTTTGGAGATCAGAACTCTGTCGGATGTGGGGTTAGTGAAGATCTTTTCCCATTCTGTAGGCTGCTGTTTTGTCTTATTGACTGTGTCCTTTGCTTTACAGAAGCTTTTCAGTTTCAGGAGGTCCCATTTATTAATTGTTTCTCTCAGTGTCTGTGCTATGGGGTTATATTTAGGAAGTGGTCTCCTGTGCCAATGCGTTCAAGTGTACTTCCCACTTTCACTTCTATGAGGTTCAGTGTGGTTGGCTTTATGTTGAGGTCTTTGATTTATTTGGACTTTAGTTTTGTGTGTGGCGATAGATCTGGATTGGTTTTCATTCTTCTACATGTTGATATCCAGTTATTCCCGCACCATTTGTTGAATATGCTTTCTTTTTTTTTCATTTGATTTTTTTATTTTTGCTTTTTTCTCAAAGATCAAGTGTTTGTAGATGTGTGGATTGATATCTGGGTCTTCTATTCAGTTCCGTTGGTCCTCCTGTTTGTTTTTATGCCAGTACCAGGCTGTTTTCAGTACTGTAGCTCTGTAGTAGAGTTTGAAGTCAGGGATTGTGATGCCTCCAGACGTTCCTTTATTGTACAGGATTGCTTTGGCTATCCTGAGTTTTTTGCTTTTCCATGTGAAGTTGAGTACTGTTCTTTGGTGGTCTGTGAAGAATTTTGCAGCAAGGCTTCTTACACTTCCATCTATAATCAAGTTTTATGTGTGACTAGCATTTAGTGATAATAAATCATTAGGAAGTTTATTTTAAAACAAACCTTTTGGTATATATATAATTCTAGCATTAAAGGTGAGAAGTAAATTTGCATATTAATAAGAGATATATGCTGGTTTATTTTTATATAAATGAAATCTTGACTGAATGTATGACATTGCAGGACAGAGCATCTTCAGTGTTTGAGATAGAGTCTTACCTGGGCTAAAGCTAGCTATGTAGATTTGGATAGCCTAAAATTCACAGAGACCTCCCCCCCCACACCTCTGCCTTTTGAGTACTGGGGTTAAAGGCATACCCCACTAGACTCAACTCATTTGGATTGTATAATGGTCAATGCAGAGAATGCCACTTTGCCTAAACACGTAGCACAAAATGGCAGAAGTGTTTCAAGGCCATTTTAGAAACTGTCTGTTCTTCTACCAAGTCAAAATTCATCGACTGGATCTCTCATTATACTGCCGTTCATAGTCTTAACATTATCAAAAATGCTGATAAGCTATTAATCTAACTCTGGCAGAGTACTACCACTACTGCAAGATCAAGATTTTGAATTCTCTTTGGTCATTTTCTAAAGATACTTTTCATTGTACAAAATCATCTGTCACAGTCATTATGGCATAAATATGCTGCTCTTTATACAATGTATGTTTCTAAAACTTATGTTTTCACAAACTCAAAGAATTCTTGTGAGTTCCAGGGAGCCAAATTGAAGGATTCATCTCAAACATGTCAGATACTCTCAATTCTCTGGTCCTGACACCCTCCTCCTCAATTACCAGAACTTAAGGAAATTTTTTTTTCTTCCTAAACTTAACCTTGTCCTCTACTCTGCCAACATCTTGCCAGGTCCAAGAGACACCAGACAGTTCCACACCACAAATCCTGTACAGGAGTGAAGCAACCAGCTACCCCATGACCAACACCCAGCTTTCTCAGATCCCCCAAGACCCTGATGTCCACAAATCAGCAGGAAGAAGTCTTGAGAACTTGATGCCTTCATCCCCTTAACCTGCCATGCCTAACTCCTTGCGTTTTTATTATAAGAGAAAGATAGGACTGTTATAATTCTGATGGCCTGCCCTGTCACCTGAGGACCCTGTCCCTTTAAGAGACAAGCTCTGCCCACTCTCAGTCTCCCCCTTACCAATGAGGCAAACTGATCTCCAGGATGCCTGTGCTCTCTCCTCTTTCTGTCTCTGTCTTCTTCTTCTGAAGAGGCAGCCTCTGCCTCCCTCCCTCCCCGTTTCCTCTCTCTTTTTGTCTGCAATCTGCTGTCCCTTCACACAGCAGATGCTTTCTACACTTAATCCTCTGACAACCATTTGCAGAATCCACTTTCTGGGAGATGGGATTGCTGTGTTGGTCCAGTCTCAAAATCCCAAGCTCAAAGGATCCTTCTGCCTTGCCTTCCAGAGTAGCTGGTACTACCATGCCACCATACCTGCTAAAGTTTTAAAACTCAATTAACATTGAAATTCACACCTGCAGACTGTAGTTTGGGAGTGGTGATATTTAGGACTTAAACACTTTTGTTTTGTCTTTGAGATAGGGTCTTATCTATGTGGCCTTAGCTGTCCTAGAACTCAACACAGAAACCAGGATAGCCTTGAACTTGATGAATGCCATCTCTGGTGATAACAGAGGGTGTGAGCTAAAACTCTAGTTTCTTGGCTCACGTGTGTAGTTTGGAAACATGTTCCTTCTCAATAGAAAATAGCAAAAAGGGGTTTGGGTTAAACAGGAAGATGAGTCAGTTGGCAGGATGAGAATGGTACAGACCTGTAGTTTCCACCATTCTTCAGTTAACTTGAGTCTTTCATTATCTCCCATTCCCAGCTATCTGCAGAAGATCTTGAAATGTGAAGTAGATCAATAGCCACCTCACCATTCATGCATCTTTTCTTGTTCAGTTCGCCTTTGCTGGGCTGTAGCCCAGGTTGTCAGCATTGGGCATTAAAAAGAACAGTGTGTCCAGCACTAATGGGACTTTCCATCCCAGCATTTAATCTCATCTAACAGGAATGGGGTTTCTTAACGTATCTTTTGAGACTTCAGGAACCTTGAGCTTCCAAAAAAGCTCCTTTTGTCAGTTTCTATAGTTCCAAATTAAAGAATATTAAAGAATAAAGTGGTGCCATATTGAATTCCCCGGAATAATTATATTCCCCCGGGTAAAAACATCTTACAGTAGTGAAGGGGTTGCCTCAGTCATTAGTGCAGTGAGGGGTCTCTGCAGGTGTCATTCAAGGAAGAGAACCACTCAAAGTGATAAGAATGAAAACCCAGTGCAGATTGACTTTGTTAACTTGGATCAGACTTTGGGGAGTCTAATGCCAGACAGTTTTAAAACATAGTACAGTTTGGGGAAAGGTTTCCAGGCTACAGTCAGTTCAAATGGTCCAATTCCAGGTGTACAGTGAAGCTTAAGGTGTGACCAACTAGAGACTCTTTACAAAGTACATGTGACTATGAGGGTGGGTTCTCCAGCTAAAAAGGCCTAAATCTAGGGATAAAGTACTTGTGACATTTCCCCTAACGATGGGAATGGTCTAGGGAAAGAGAGTCTGGGATGATCATTCTGGAGAATCAGGGTGACACTGTTCTTTCAGATAACCAGGTTGTTAACAGCCTCCATTTCTAGCTTCCTGGATGGAATGTAGATATTTGATTTGTATCTCCTCCACTGAGGAGACACCCTGTGTGATTAACATTCCTGGTTCTTTCAGTGCTTCTCAGTGAGTACTAGGACCTCTGTGCCTCCCACAGTTCAGATCCCCAGCGGCTCTCAAAACTCACTGCAGCTGGGCTGTGCAGAAAGGGGAGGACTTTCAGCATTTTAGGAACCCTGTAAGATAAAGCTAGCTTAGTATGTTCTTTTTTAATTTCAAGTTTATCATTATTACAGAATCTAGAATCACATTGTGATTAGTGTTTTGTCTTTGTTTAATTAGCAGACTTTTTAAGATTCTTTGCTACATTAAAAATGGTCTTGAAATTGATGTGATTTATTTAATGTCAGTTTGAGC
Source organism: Alexandromys fortis (assembly GCF_014885135.2). Lineage (NCBI taxonomy): Eukaryota > Metazoa > Chordata > Mammalia > Rodentia > Cricetidae > Alexandromys > Alexandromys fortis. Next base: position 5,358,561 of record NW_026067970.1, read on the forward strand.
CACAGGAGGCTGATGTAATTTGGATATGGAATGCTCCTCAAAGGCCCACGAGTTAAGTCTTGGTCCTCAGCTTCATGCTGTTGTCAGGTGGCAGAAACTTTCTGAGGAGCCTAGAAAAATGAAGGAAGTGGGGTTACTGAGAACGTGCTCCAGAAAAGTTGGATGCTGTCCCTCTCCTGCTTCCTAGATACTGTGAGGCAAGCATCTTGTATCACCAAGCTCTTGACCACTACCATCTTGTACCACTTTACCATTGTTCAAAGGCGGTGGAGTCCCTAAAACATCTGGTAAAATACTAAGCCAAGATCTTTCCTCCTTGCAAGTTCATTTATCTTAGGATGTTTGTCATAGTGATGGAAAGTCGACGGGCTTGAATCCTCAAACATTTGCGGAAACACTCTGAATGAGTCTAGGAGTTCTTAGGTAAGATTAGCCCTTGAATTGATAGATCAAGTAAATAGAATGTTCCTCCAATCATGTTTATAGGCCTAACCTAGATACTTAAAGACCAGATTAAAACAAAAAGATTGAGTAAGAAGGCGCCACCTGCCCAGCTATAATGAACAGGGTGGGGCATTAACCTTCATTGAAACCTACTCCATGTCCCCCATTGCTGACTGCAGATCTTAGGATGAGCTGATTCTTTATAGTAATTTATATTGTATGTCAATATGTGATCCTGTTGCTTCTTTTTCTTGGAGACTGCTAAAGCAAATAAACCCTAAACTTGTTGAAATAGTTATCAGGTATGTTTTAAGTGCTTCCTATGCAAGAATTGTGGTATATATTGGGGGCAGGGAGCGTCCACACAAGTCAAAGTGGCAGGAGTTGAGCTATAAGTGAAAATACTATTATGTATTGAGATGGCTTTCTGCCAGCAGGGAGCCAAGGCTTAGGAGTTTGTGTGCTCACAAGGGCAATGTAGGAAGGCATGATTTTTCTCTTTAGTTTTCTTGTGTACAGGACATACCTTGGGATAGGTTTATTTATCTATAAATTGAACAAATTGACTTAGGTGATTTCAAAGACTTCTTTGGTTTTCAGATTCTGAGAAACTATTTGTTTCAGTGAGGGGGAAGTGGCCTAAATAGTGGCGTAAATAATCAGATTATTTTGCAAAGGTGTAATGCATCAGTGATGTCTGATGCCAGGAGAGTAGCGGTGTACTCAGATGAGCGATGGGTGTACTTGGTTGTGCCGATGGTGGCCATCAAGTTTGTGTTTTGGTAAAACTTAAAGTTGAGATTACAAAGTATCGTCTTCCAACATATATTTATGAATTCATCTCAACAAGTTTGCTAGGACTGTGGGCTGTGGCCATGATAAGACCATGAGGCTCCATACAATCAATAAAGGATCTTCATCTTTAGGCAGAAGCTTTCAATACAGAAAGTGTGACGGGAGGAATAGCTGCAATTTTGAAAAAAATATTGATCTTTGGTGAGAGAAACATTATATGGCAAGGTAATTGAGTTCAGGGATTATTGAAGAGTAAATGTTGAGAATTAATGTTCATCTAGTTTTATTTAAAGAAGCAAGAGACATGTTTCCTGGCAGGCTTGTGTCTTGCGGTTCCTAGAAAAACAGGCCCTGGTGAGTAGGAAGGACATCTCACCAGCCCTCCCAACTCCTTCCCTTAGATTTAGTGCAGACCATTTAGCCTGGGGGAGTGAAGTGTCGAGTGAGTGACTCCAGAAAGTACAGCATTCTCCCCAAAACGTCAAAATAAGTCACTGTCATTTGGACATCAGTTGGTGTTATACCCATATTTTTTAAAAAAATGTTTTCTTATGCATGTGAACGTTTAGCCTGCATTTGTATGTTCCTATGCCTTGCTTGGTGCTCATGGAGACCAGAGAGGGCATTAGATTTTCTGGAACAGTTATTAGCCACCATGTGAGTGCTGGAAACCAAACCATGGTTCTCTGCAAGAACAGCAAGTGTTCCTTATTCTCTAGCCCCTACTGACATGGTTATGCCATCCCCAAGGACCCATTGGATAGATATTTATGTCTGCTCTGTCCTTGGAGCTCTGCTCCAAGTCCCCACAACCCTCTCTCTGGATGCCTCAGGCACAGTAGAGTCACATGAGAGAAAGATAATGTGGCACCTCAAAGAGGAAAACCTAACTGAAGATGCCTGTTGGTGTGGGGGGGGGCGGGGAATAACTAGCCCAATGGGTGTGGTTTTTTTCTGGATATATTACTGGATTTTGTGGAGGAGATTCTCTGTCTCCTTGCTCCCTCTCTCTCTCCCTCCCTCTCTCTCTCTCTCTCTCCCTCTCCCTCTCTCTCTCTCTCTCTCTCTCTCTCTCTCTTTCTTGTGGTCAGAGTAGTAGCAAGTCTTGCTGTTAATCCTCATTGCCCTTGGGCAGAATGGCAAGATAGTGGCAACTGATCAGCAGTGGTATCTACCTTGTTCTGTATTTGTTGGTCTATTTTTCCATTGCACCCCTTTATAAATTATTGACCAGACTTTGTGGGTTTTTGCTTCATTTAAATCTTGAGGGTTTAAAGATTGCTGTGCTTTGGTTACTAAATGGTCAGAGAAATCTGTCCTTAGAGCCCAGGGCTTCTAGGCAGGCTCATTAGTCTGGACAGTGCATAACCTTTGCTGAAAAGATACCGTGATCTTTGTCGCACAGTTTTTAAGGTCCTGATATTTCTTAGACAAGGGGAATGGATGTTTGATGACAATGATGTTTATGACATTATGACAGTAATTATTTGTCTTAGGAAAATTAAGAAATATAGATTATTAGAACTGTGTTGGGGGATGAAAATAAAAATCTTGTGTAAGCCCTATTACATATCACCATCACTTTTTTTTTTTTTTTTTTTTTTTTTGAGACAGGGTTTCTCTGTAAAACAATCCTGGCTGTCCTGGAACTTACTCTGTAGACCAGGCTGGCCTTGAACTCACAGAGTACTGCCTGCTCCTGCCTCCAAGTGCTGGGATTAAAGGCGTGCGCCACCATTGCCCAGCTTCACCACCACTTCTTTGCTCCTGATCCTTCCCAACTTCTGTATCTCCTATGACTAAAGTATGTTCCTGTGGGACTGTTTCTAATTTTACAGTAATAGGATCAATGGACAAGTCTTTTCAAGCCTGCTTCCTTCTTAGAAGCAACGAAAAGAGCCTCACGTCTGGGATTTGGTAGCCTACATGGTTGACACCTTACACACCAACAATAATTCCCTGGCTTTCCCGCTGTCTTTAGGCTGGCAGCCTCGGTGGTTCCTTCTTTGTGGAGGCATACTGTCCTACTACGATTCTCCTGAAGATGCCTGGAAGGGTTGTAAAGGGAGCATCCAGATGGCAGTCTGCGAGATTCAAGGTGAGTGACAAGCAATGTGCAACTTTTTCTTTGTACCTCCCTAGAAGAATGCAAAAGCACTGACCCCACAGAGCTTTCTCTGCTGTTCCTGCAGTACACACTGGGGTATGAGGTCCAGTGTCCTTGCAGTGGAGCCTTGGGAAGAAATCTAAAACTGCAGCCAGCTTTTCCAGGATGGGTTAAGACTGATCCAAAAGCCCATCATTCCCTATAGAGGAATACCTTGCTCAGCCGATACAGGGGGGAGGGGCTTGGTCCTGCCTCAAAGTGCTCTGCCAGACTTTGCTGACTCCCCATGGGAAGCCTTATCCTCTCTGAGGACTGGATGGGGAGGGGGGGTAGGGGGAAGGGAGGGAGTGGGAACTAGGCTTGGGCTTGGTACATAAAAATGAGAAAACATTGTTTTCTTAAAAAAAAAAAAAGGAAAAAGAAATAAAGGAGAGCTGGTGAGAGTGGTGTGAGCGCCATCTTCACACTTAGCACCCATTCCTTACCTGCCCACCTGGGGCCAGAGATTGTTCGTAAGGCATCAGTGATTTTATTCTGGCATCAAACGCGGTTGTGTTTAAATCACAGTCACAGTAAGCAGATACCTCTGGGGCCAGCAAATAGTCCTCACTTCTTAGCTTTGGAATCTTGAGACAGTGAGCTATGTGGCTGAGGTGTTCCTAACTCTTCAACTATTCAGTGGGACTAGTTTGGGGAAAGTGACGGAGAACATGTTTTGCTGGTTTCTCTGGAAGAGCCCCGAGGGTTCTAAGACCCACACATTGGTCTGACTGTTCAAGGGAAGTAGAAAGGGGGAATGTGTTCTTGTTTCCTAGAATATCCAAGGAGATAAAGACTGTACCCCTGCTTGTTAGCAGGTATATTGGTCTGTTTTCTGTTGTAATAATAAAATACTCAAGTCTGGGTAATATATGAAGAAAATCATTTTATTTAGCTAATACTATTAGAATATAAACATCTAAAACAGGAGAGTGCTAACTCTGGTTAGGGCACACTGGGTATGCCATACCGTGATAGATGGCAGCGTGTGATAGATTGCAGGGAAGGCAGGTTCACATAGGAAGCCAAAAAAACCAGGGAGGAGCCTTTGTTCCTGTGTAATGACCCCCCTCAAGTACTAATCAGAACCCTGTGAGAACTGTGTAATTACCTGCAAACAGTGGCTTCTACCTCCCAAGTGCTAGGATTAAAGGTGTGTGCCACTGTACCCTGCAAGGCTTCCCTTCTTGATCAGCAAAGCTGTGGAGAAAGGCAAGTGGACAGAAATGAGTGTCACTAGAAGAGTTGGTAAGGACTGGCCCCTCTCTCTGTCAGGAGGCTCGAGAGTTGGCTCAGTGGTTAAAAGTACTTGATGTCCAATAATAGGGACTGGAATTTTGATCCCAGCACGCACATAATAAGCCAGGCATCTTGCATACTCCTGTAACCCCAGATCTGAGAAGGACAGAGACAGGAGGATCTCTGGGGCTTGCTGACTTCTACCTTAGCTGTGAGAACACACGCTCAGGGAGCAGCTCTGCCTCAGAGGAATAGCTGGAGAGTGACAGAGGAGAAGAGCTGACCTCTTCTGGCCTTGGCATACACACAGGCATCAGGCATATGCACCCCCCCCCCAAACACACCAATAAATAAATAAATAATCAATCTTAACAAAATAGGAAGTTGAGGTAGAGCTACCCAGGCAGTTCTTACCTAGTCTCACCCTCTTGCTTCTAGTTCATTCTGTGGATAACACTCGTATGGACCTGATCATCCCTGGGGAACAATATTTCTACTTAAAAGCCAGAAGTGTGGCAGAGAGACAGCGGTGGCTAGTGGCCCTGGGGTCTGCTAAGGCCTGCCTGACAGATAGTAGGACCCAGAAGGAAAAAGGCAAGTATTGATTGTCCTCTTGTCCCAGAACCTTGGGAATTACCCAGAGGCATCACTGGATTCTCTAACCCAGGGTTTGTATTGTTGAAATGCTATGTATGCATTTAATCAGAACTTAAACCAGGGTCCCTACCTAATTCCAATTCTGCTTTCTTAGCCTGGTAAAAAACATGAAGCCACTAGAGCCAGACACACCTGGCTTGAATGATGTATCAGTACTTCATAGCTGAATGATTCTGCCATTGGTCACTTAATTTTTCTGAGCTTCATTCACCTCATCTTTGAAAAGGTGATGGTTTCTGCCTGTGAAGGATGACTGTGAGGTCTGTTGGCGAAGAGTGGGTGATCCAGACAAGCCTCGGGTCAGGGTGTTCTCTGCAGTATACACCTGCTCTCCGCTTTCCCCCTATGGTGGGTGGAGACTTTGTTACCATGTTGCTGCTGCTTAATGCTCACTGGTGTCACTTGGTCTGAGCACCATGATGGACTTTCTTTGCACTGGTTCAGAGTGTCAAGGCTTGCTTCCTGGCCCCTGGTTACAACTGTCAAAACTCCACAAGCCTATGTGTACCTTGAGGAAATTGGCTGTGCTGACGGAGCCTTTCATGTGACAGAGGGAGAAGTCCTACTCTTCAAGTAGACCCAATAAAGTGGCCTCTTCCTTGGTTGTTTTGGTGCTAAATCGGGAACAAATTCTCAGCTGTTGGCTGGACTCAAAGCAGGTGATAATGTGTAACACTTCAGTGAAAAGGAAGCAGAAGTGGAGCAATTGTTTCTGATCCCTCAGCACTAAGGTGATGGTAGAACCTTGCTGTTTACAACTAGGTGCTATTAACCCTGATGGGCGCATGTACAACCAGTCCTCAGACAGAACGCTGTTCCCGGTGGGCAGATAACTATGATCCCATAGTACAGAGAGGCAGACTCAGACCACAACGCTGAGCTCTGGCTCTGCTCCCAGTTCCCAGGAGAGGGGGCTCCCCAGACTCTTTGTGAATCTGTGATTGTTTAGGGCATTGTCTCAAGAAATAGCTAGGGTATACCCTCTTTTGTCCCTCCCATATCTTTACCTATCACATCTGAAACATACACCATAACCCTCATCTGAGGCCTTAGTTACTCCTCTACTTCTATGCAGCGACTAAGGTGGACATGGCTGTTCCTTTTGGTGACTGACTGCTTTACCTTTTCTTCTTGGTGTTAACTTAGAATTTGCAGAAAACACTGAAAACTTGAAAACCAAAATGTCGGAACTAAGGCTATACTGTGACCTCCTTGTTCAGCAAGTTGATAAAACAAAAGAAGTGGCCACATCCGGTGTTGCTGACTCTGAGGTAAAGTATTGTTTTTGTGACATTACTGAAATGATACAGAAAAGTGGTGTCAGATCACCTGCGGGCATTTATTCTCTAACAATTCCTGGCTATCTTGATATTGACTGCTCTTTAGGAGACGGTGGCAGAATTCTGCACAGAAATGCATGCATTGCCCTGCTTGGAAGAACATACTTTCCCACCCTCACAGGAACTTCTGATGAATCCATAAAAATCCCATAATATGGGGGGTTTTAGCTTTAGTATTAAGAAAAAAGAAAGTGTGTTTCTTCCCGGTTTGTACTGTCTTTTTTTTTCCCCTTTGTGGTTTTTCGAGACAGGGTTTCTCTTTTAGCCTTTGGAGCCTGTCCTGGAACTCATTCTATAGGCCAGGGTGGCCTCAAACTCACAGAGTTCTGCCTGCTCCTACATCCTTAGTGCTGGGATTAAAGGCGTGAGCCGCCAACAGCCGGCTGCACTGCTTTTTAAATAGCTGTCTTACCTGTATAACTGAACTGTTTCTTTACATGTGCCTACTAAGATGTCAGCATGATGTCTGTCCGTCACTCCTGGTGAGACTGACAGGACTGTTCTCTGGCACAGTAAATGTGCTCTGAAACAGCCCCATGTTTTCAGAGATGGATACATGCCAGCAAGGATTTTGATTATTTAGTTATTTATTTATTTTGAGGCAGGATCTCACTATTCAGCTTAGGCTAGTTTTAAACTCTAAACCTTCCTACTGAAGTTCTTTTTTTTTTTTTTTTTTTTTTCTGAGTACTGGGATTGTAGGCATGTGCATCCTGCCCAGTTGAGGATCTGGAACTTTACCATTTGTTAATAAAGTTGCTGTTTAGTCATCTCAAAACATCAGAAAAAGAGCCATTTGTCTGTGTGTGGAATTACTCGCCTTGACTCAGAGAGGGTCTCTGCAGTGCTCTCAGGCAGCTTTGGTCTACAGCCTGGGGAGTCCAGAGCTTATACATACGAGTGTCAGTTCATTTCCTTAGGGATTAGAAAACCCTCTCACTAATACTGTTTTGAAGTCTTTCTGTTAAGCTAGTTTAACTCACTTTCATTCACTTTCTTTGACTTTTTAAGATCATTTATCAGCTGCCTTGTTGAGTGTAGCACACTGTGTTTGTGGGGATGACAGAAGAGAAGATCCAAAAGCCATTTCATTCCTGTTCTTAAAGGATTTATATTCTAGAGCATGGGCTCCCAACCTGCAGGTTTTGTATCTGGGGACATTTTGAATGTCAAGATTGAGGAAGTGCCATTGGTATATACTGTTTAGAATCCAGGGGTACTACTAAACTTCTTCGAATGAGCAGGAGAATTGGATTTTACCCCTGTAAGCAGCAGACAGACAAAAAGACTATCTTAGTTGTTATACTGTTGCCGTGAAGAGATGCCATGACCAAGGCAGTGCTTATAAGAGGAAGCATTTAGTTGGGGCTTGCTTACAGTTTCAGAGGTTTAATACATTTTCACCATAGTAGGGAGCATGGCAGAATTTAGATAGACACGGTGCTGCAGAAGGATCCACAGATAGCAGGAAGGGAGAGACACTGGGCCTAGATTGGGCTTTTGAAACTTCAAAGTCCACCCGCAGTGACACGCTTCCTCTAGCAAGGCCACCTACTTCCACAAGGCTCTTCTCCTGCTCTCTCTCAAGGAGTGCCACTCCCTGATGACTAACCATTCAATATATGAGTCTCTGGGGCCATTCCTATTCAAACCACCATACAGACGTACACACACATACTAACCCAAAGTTTCGGGGATGCCAGGATAGAAGCCAGATCTAGAGTGAACATAGCCGTCTGTAATTAAATTACAGTGAGAGACTTGGGAACTTGATAACAAATATGGATTACAACCGACAGCATCACCTGGGACCGTTATTAAAACTACATGTCATCTCTTCAATCTCTAGTCAAGAGTGTTGCTCCAGATATTTCATGAACATCTTACATATATCAATATACAGCTGCAAAACGCCCAGACAAGTAAACTACCTTAGAAGAAAATAAAATTCCAGTTATCATAAGCCTGTGAATCATCCACACTGGGAGCAAACAATGCACAGTGCCTGCATCTATGCCCAGCACCTAGCACCTAGCTTATTGTGCAGGGCCAAAAGAAGTTGGTGTTAGCTAGAGCGGTGAGCAAATGAAGGGTCAGAACAGAGAGGGTGTATATGATAACTTGGGCTAGTTCATTTCTGTTGTTTGTAACTCATGTGCTTATTTATCCAGCAACATCTTTACTGGGTATATTAATATTGTTTTGCGAATACAAGCTTCTCAGGACATAACACAATTGAGTTTTTCATCTTCTAGCAAGATAAAAAAACGACTCTTCTCCTGGTTGTTATGTAGGAGGGAATCGATGTGGGAACTCTGCTGAAATCAACCTGCAACACTTTCCTGAAGACCTTGGAGGAATGCATGCAGATTGCAAATGCAGCCTTCACCTCTGAGCTTCTCTACCATACTCCCCCAGGATCCCCTCAGCTAGCGGTGCTTAAGTCCAGCAAGGTAAGAATCCACCAACTCAGTTTCTCTCCAGCAGCATTGTGGGACATTAGACGTTTAAGGACACATCCTTTCGTGGCTAATACTGTTTATAGAGTGGTTTGCTTTACCTACACTTTTGTATTTGCCCTTAGTCCCCTGTCTCATCAGTTATTTTTAGTAGTTTGACTCCTCATACTCTCCTTTAGCCTCTTTTCTATATCCCCAAAGAGTCTTCCCTAGAATACTGTTACCTTACTAGTCAGTCTGGCCCTTCCATTAGCCAATAGTAATGGAGTGTAAATTGGATTTTATCTAAACCTTTCGCTCAGACCAAAACTGTGTAGCCCTTTCCTGTGTCACCTGCTTTCCCCCTGACAGTACCTAGCCTGAGTGAGCTGTTGCTTGTGTCGTTTTCAGTGCTGAGACTGCACTCTTCTCTCCCGGCTTAGCCCCTGCTTGTCTCCATTAATCTTCCCTCAGTCCCTACATTGGACTAAGAAGATCTCTTCTCATACACTCCCCTATTTCCCTAACTTCTGTTGGCTTAAGGGCAGGAATGTCCATAATGCTTACCTTCATGCTGCTAGTGTTGGGTATAATGCTTCACCAAAATTTGCTAACTATTAATACTGAGTAAGGCTAACAAATTACAAAAAGAGCTGGTCACTAGGAATTTAGCTATGAGATCTTTCAAAACCTGTCTTCCTTTCCTGAGATAGTTGGATGCACTTCGTTTGGAGGGGACTTCGAATTCTTTCCTTGAGGAAGGCAATCTGTATTATGACTTTATGACTGTATTGACCACTTTCCTATTTGATGGTATTCTAAATAACACTGTTGCCATTTAACACATGAACTTTCATTTCTTTGCTTTTTTTAAGATGAAACATCCTATCATACCAGTTCATAATTCAATGGAAAGGTATAGTAACTCTTGTTCCTCTTCCTTCTAAAAGTTAGAAACCTGTATACCGTGTTCCTCATTGTAAAGAAACAGTGGTGTCGTGATGTGATTTGAGATGGTACCAGCAGCAAACTACAGACTTCCCTGTGTGAAGCTAAACTACAGTCGGCAGAATTGGGCAGATTTGCTGTCACATCCCCTGACTTGATCTGTGTAGAGTTGCTGAGAGTCAGAACATGTCGAAGAGCTTGGTGTTGGCTGCAGCGTGGTTTTCCCAGGAAAACTAGAGCTGCTTCTCTGTTTTATTTAGACATGAGTATTTTAAGTAGCTCCAGAAGTGGAAGGATAACTTGCTAGCAAAATCTAAACTAGTACCATTCCTCTAAATTATTCTTTGCTTTTAAATACACACACACACACACACACACACACACACACACGTGCTGCAAGTTTGTGTAACTTAGTGGTACAATTCTCACTTAGCTTGTGTGTGTGGACTTGAGTCTCTGTAGTACCACCAAGAAAGGAAAAGCTCCCATTACACAGTTGTCAGGGTCTTTACTCATAAAAAGAATAAAGTTGTGTAAGCACCTCCACGAATTGATATGGTGCACATTATCCTTTCAAATTACTAAGTTCATCCCTTTATATGGTGTGTGTGTGTGTGTGCGTGTATGTGGATTTGTTATTAGAAAGATTGTCCTCAATTTGGTCACTAATTTTTTTCCTTTTCAGATATTTTTACTAGAAACATTTTTGTAAATTTCTGTTTCTTTTCAGACTTTGGCTCTGTCTGTGTCCACAGTTTTTACTGTAGATTTGTATATGCATTTCAAATAAATTTTTTCTTTTGCTAGAATCATTGTGTAGCTTGGATGCTGTCCTGTTACTGCTTTACTTTGGGTATAAGATACCACATCCCTTTGAACAGAATCAGCTGTTTCATTGAAGTGTCAAACAGCTTTTTCTGCTGCCCTGATGTAGTCTCAGTCCCCTGTGATCCTCCTGCTGACAGGAGAAGTCTCTGCTGGCCACAGCTGCCTCTTCAGATGATTGACTACTAAGCAAACATGTTTAAGTAGCCAGTGTGATGAGGAAAAACCTCCCAGGGAGAAGTTGAAGAAAGTCAGCTAAGTGTTAAATGTGGCACCTGGAGAAGAAAGCTTATTGCACACTAAAGAGCTTCCCTGATCATTTCCTGATGTTGGTGGAAAGCAGGGAGGTTGAGTCATGTGGTACAGGAAAAGCCATTAAGGGTTCCTTCCTTCTCCCTCCCTCCCTCCCTCCCTCCCTTCCTTCATTTATTTATTTAAAAAAAGAGGGTCTTAATCTATAGCCCAGGTTAGCCTAAGATGATGTCACCAGGACACGTGGCATAGGAAAAGCCATTAAGGCTCCTTGTTTATTTTTTTTAAAGTGGGTATTAATCTATAGCCCAGGTTACCTTAGGATGATGATAATCCTTTTGCCTAGTGTCCTAAGAGAGAGGATTACAGGCATGAGCCCCCATACTCAGCTTTAGTGGTTTGGTTTCTGTTCTTGCTTTGGTGTCTTCAGGAGACTGAGAGGTTTGGTTTAGTTTAAGATATCTATTTTTAATCAGTGTTTAGTGATTGTGGATCTTCCTGTCCCCTAGAGTAACATCTGGGCAACCTGTGGCAAATTATGTTTTCTTTTAAACCATTTGTTTTAGGCAGATGGAGTTGAACAGTTGTGAAAATGGATCTTTAAATATGGAAGTAAACGGTGATGAAGAAATCCTGATGAAAACCAAGAGTTCCTTGTATTTGAAATCCACAGAGGTAGATTGCACCATGTCAAGTGAAGAAAACACAGATGATCATGTGACAGGTGATGTCAAAAGAAAGTTTTCTATGCTGTATTGAACAGTAGACTCAGGAGGACACTGACACAGATTAGCCTCCAAGTGTGCCGCTGACCTAAGGGAGCCTGCTACCGCAGGTCACGGAACTGTTCAGCATTCTGTTACCCCGTCTTGGCGCTGGCTGTCATGGCTGTGTTCTGGCAGGTCTAAGTAGTTCACTGACTCCTCCACAATATCCCAGCTTCTACTGAACCCAGACTGTGATGTTAGACTTGGTGTATAACATTAGAGCAGCTTAAGTGTTTCAATCTTCTGGTTTCTAGTAGAGCCTGACGATGTCACAGTTTACCAGCCGCCATACTTCTGTGAGTTAGTCACGCCAAATTCCAGGTAATACCCGTGTAGTTGGGAATAATGTCCTTTCAGATTTACTAATTACATTGGCACTAATCACAAGGCTCTGTCTTCATATCAGCCAGATTAACTATACTAGAACTTGTAGTTGTGTATTAGGTGCTTACTAAATGATTTTAAGTCTGAGTACTTAAATGAGTTAATTTCTTCTATAGTTATCTTAAAATAAAAGGTTCTGTTATTTTTCTAGCCAAGTCAAGTTTTTTAAAATTGTGTTAGTCCTAGAAGCTATTGGATGTGGATCTGATAAAAGTAACACACGTCCTTTAAAAGTCTGGTCTCTTGAGTAAAGATTCCCTATAGGAGTCTGCGGCCACAGACCTTTGGACAGGCTCTTTACAGCATGAGCGTCAGTTCTCGTGTACTGTGCTTATACTGTGTGAAGTCACCCAGTATGTGAGTGCTCAAGGGAATAGTTTGCTTTCCACAGTTCTGTGGTTTTGATCAGCTAGCTAATCAATGAATAACATTGCTCTAATGCCCTTTTCTATTTAAAAACACCTATGTGGTCTGGATAAACATCGAACTCAGAGCAGACATCAGCCATCAACCGTAACTCATGTTTAAATGAAGTTTGTCCACACACATACTCTTTTCATGAAGGTGTATCTCAGACTTCTTGTTTATACACTCCAGACGGTATTACTGCCTGGAGCCTTCTTAAACTACAAAACTAGTTACAAAGGGTACACACATACGGAAGCCATGGTAGTAAACAAAGGCATTTGTGGCATGAGAATTGAAGCAAGACAAACACCTAAGCCCATGCATCCTTGGTAACAAGTTTGTACCACCCTGCGCTGCCAGGACTAGCTAAAAAGTACCACAAGTCTTGATTTGGGATTCACAAGTAAATGTTCACAAGTGGGCAAATCACAGACAAAGAATATGCTTACAACCAGGATTGGCTATATTTGTAGGAGAAAGATCTTAGAAATCACTAAAGCCTCTTGCATTGCTGTACCTGTTACCATGAGGTCCTTAAAATCATGTTTCAGGGACCAGCAAGATGGCTGAGTGAGTAAAGGCACTTCCCACTAAGCTTGATGATTCGGGTTGGATTCCCTAGAATACATATAGTGGGAGGAGAGAGCCAACTCCTCCAAGTTGTCCTCTGATCACACATATATACAAAATATATCAATAAATATATTGCAAAAACCAATGCATCATGTTTTTGAAGAGTACTGAACAATAGTGAAGTAATTGTGATGCACTGATGACTGAAAATAAATTTACATACAGGTGTGTGTATATGTGCTTCTCCTGTTCTATGTTTTAGAAATTTCCACTAATGATTGTGTGTTAATTTTTATAATAATATATAAGAACTTAGTGATAGATATCATTTACTTTGTAATCCAAGGTGAGATACTGGAGGAAGATGGAGAGAAAAACCTGGGGAATCAAGACAGTGAGCTGGCACAGCCTGGGCCAGACTCAGTTTCCTCGCCTGAATCTGTCTGGGAAAACAATGAAGAAGTTATCCCAACTTTCTTCAGTGCCATGAGTGCCAGGTATTCCAGGCCCTTTAAACTCCCTGACAATCAGACCCTATCTTCCCTTTTGAGAAATCAATTGTGACCAAGGATTTGGATTATCAGGGTGGATTATCTCTGTAAAATTATGTTAATGGATTGTTTCATAATAGAAAAATAATGTCTGGGGCTACTCTAAAATCAGGCAAAGTGGTTTTTCCTAAAAAGCTGTTTCTGTAACATCTCTGAACTGCAGAGTGCTGTTGTGGTTTTAATCTTCCGTTCTCCATGTCACCAAATTGTTCAGCTTTAGTGACATTGAACTTCTGGAAGACAGTGGCATTCCCACAGAAGCGTTCTTGGCGTCTTGTTATGCAGTGGTTCCAGTACTGGGTAAGATTGCTACAGTTGCATTATATTCATTAGTTCCTAGACTGTTTTCCCATCACAGTTAATTCAAATGATAAATATTCTGAACTATGTACAGTAAGTTGATTCTTCTCAGCTTTTGGCATCACCTGCCACACAGTGAAAACTGTGTTACTTAAACACTCTTGTATTTTCCCATTCCATTTCTAATTGATTAAGTTATTGATCTTAGGGTAGTATAATAAAAACAGGGAATTCTGCTTTCTAGAAAATATTCATACAAAGTGGAGGTAGTTCAGGAACAGGTCTTTCATCAGTACGACAAAGTGGAGGTAGGCCAGGAACAGACCTTTTATCAGTACTATGGGGAAATAGCTTACCAGTCAAAAGAAGTCTTTTAAGATAAATTGTGTGTATATATGTAGATGTATATGTAGTTGGAGTTTCCTGTTCTGCAGCCACTCTCAAATCATCACTCAGAGGCCTAATATTAATTACAAATGCCAGACCAATAGCTCAGGCTTCTTACTAGCTAACTCTTATACTTAAATTAACCCAAATTTGTTATCTATGCTTTGTCACATGCCTAATAGCTTCTTACCTCATTTTCTGCAAGTCTTGTTTCGGTGGCTCCACTGATTACAGCCTTCTTCCTCCCAGCATCTTCAATTTGATTGCCCTACCTATACTTTTTGCCTTGCTATTGGCCAATCAGTGTTTATTTAACAAATCTGAGTGGCAAATCTTTACAGTGTACACAAAAGGATTATTCCACAGCATTTTCCCATTTTTGCCTAAGATTTTAATTTTAACATAGTAAAATTATATACAAAAAAACAGTTATTAAGCAAAAATTACAGTTAAAATAGCCAGTCCATTTGTATTTGGCAAAATTGCAGATGATATTTTATTATTTATCTTATCTTGATGAGTCTAAAGTTTTATATATAATTTACATTTTTATCATAACTAAGGAAAACTATAACTATCTAGTCTTCAGCTCCATCAAAGGCCCCAAAAGGGTGAACTGTTATTTAGTGACAGGGACATCAGGCTGTCTGGGCAGCACCTAGGTTCTTTTGTGACATTAGGGCATCCAGCTATGGCCTACAGACCTGGTATACCTGACAGCCTTTCCTTTGAAGCAAGGAATTCTAAAGGACTGTCCTACCTTTTCTTAGCAAAGTTTCGCAGTTGCCTTTCTTGCATACTGCTGGTTCAGTTTGGACAGTATTTTGTCAGCAATTGGGGCAAGGGCAAGTTCTTTGGCCGCACAACTAGCTTTTGCCATAAAGAAAACAAACAGCATATGGAGTTTCTTCGATCCCATCATCTTCTTTGAAGTATATTGGTGCTGCCAGGAGCAGATGTGTCTCATTGTCATGACAAACCTTAGGTTATTAAACATATTAAGTGCCATATTCTGTAGGTCTTTGAAATGTTTGAAGACTGTCTGTCTGTCTATCTAAATATATCTGCATGACCTTGAAAACATACCTAACATGACTATAAGTTTAACTATTATAGATGACTATTAGTCTGTATTTTTCAGTTATATATTACATTTTTAAATGAGCTTCATAAACACAATACCTTAAATAAGAGTAGGAATATACCTACAGTATAACAAAATTAACTTTAAACTTACATGCCAAAATCCATACCAATGTAAAATTTTAAAGATGAATAGTTGTTTTTAGATTAAAGTAGATTCAATAACCTTCCCTTTCATTGTATTATTTCTAAATCCTGTCCTTTTTTTTTTTTTCCTTTAGAAAGAGATCTTTGAATTTTACTCCTTTGTTTAGCATTTTTCCGGATTATGACCAGTAACAGTTTGTAATCAACCCCCCTTAAATGATAATAAATATCTATAACCCATTTTTGGGGAATGTGGACATAGTTTCTAGACTACTTCCTGTTGGTTGGGGCTGCTGGTAATCTTTGGGGGACCCTGAGAAAATTTAGGGTTATAGTTGAGTCTTGACTGGAGTATTCTCCATCCTGCATATGTGTGTGTATGTGTTTAATTTACTTAGTATAAAGGTAGTAAATTGTTAATGTGTTGAAATTTACTCTATGATCTATTATGTATGTTTTCCCTTGTTTCTCATTTGAGTATGTGGAGCATGTGAATGTATGTGTGTTAATATGTATGAGGGAGTGGGTGCACTGTGTGTGCATATATGTAGGATTTAGAGGTTGATGTCAGGTGTCTTCTTCCATCAGTCTCCACTTTATTTACAGTGCTCCTCTTTCAGATCCTATGCCTCCCAAATACTGTGATTATAGGTGGTTTCTGCACCTTCCCAGCTTTGGCATGAGGTCTGGGGACCTGAACTCTGGCCTTCATGCTTGAACAAGTGCTCCATACACTAAACATCTCCCAAACCCTCTTCATGTTTTTTTAAGTTGAGGTATAACTTGCATCTAGAACTTAAGTGTTGTGATTGTAATTTTGATAAATGCACCTACCTATATATTCTACATTCCTGTCAAAGTAGAGGACATTTTCATCACCCTAGAACATTCCTGTGCCAGTTGTTTCCCAATTCATTGTGAAGCCTGAGGCAGTAATTGCACCATAGTTTAGTTTTTCCTTGTCTATCTGAGTGGAATCCTGTTGTCTACTCTTGTATCTGACATTCCTCACTATGTGTGTTTGGAGATTCATCCCCATGGTGTGTATATTCCTCATTTTCTCGGGTGTCTAGGACAAGAACTTCCAGTGTTACTGAGTCACTGAATTACTAACCCTTTGTGATAGCCTGTAGGAGCAGACGCTAGCACAGCTGCGCACTCACAGCTGCCTCATGCTGGGATTGCAGTTGCTTCACCTCTTCACATTTGCTGGTGTAGGTACTTCAAGTTTAGGCCATCCTTGTGTCTTCAGTGGCCCCCGTGGTAGCTTTAATTTGCACTTACCAGTGACTGTGGTGTTGAGTATGTTATCATACAATTATTGCCACTGAAATATTTTTTTGTTGTGATGTGTTTCTCCAAATTTAGCCTATGTTTAAATCGTTTATTTTTATTACTTAGGGTACTATTACTGAAGATGTTTGTATTATTGAATTTTGAGAATTCTTTAAATATTCCAAGTAAAATCCCATTATAGAAGTGGATCAAAAATATTTCTCCCACAGACTCTTCATTTGCCTATTTATGTTTTAAAATATCATTTTGTAACTCTGTTTTTTGAAAATTAAGTTTTATATTTTGACAAAGTTGATTTTTGTGTTAATGTTTTCAGTTGTCCTATGGTTACTTTTAATCAAGCATCATAAAGATGCTTTCTCATAATTTTTCTAGATCTTTAATTTTTATATTTATGATGTGTGTATAGGTGTATGTGTGTTTATGTGTGTGCACATGTGTGCTAGAGTACGTGTGCACAAGTGCACACTCTTATGGAAGCTAGAGGACAACTTTGGGTGGTCTTCCTTATGCCACCCACATTGTTTTTTTTGAGACAAAGTATCTTATGGCCTGTAGCTAAACAAGGATCTTCCTGCCTCTAACTCCCGTGTCCCCACCAGTATCGAGACTGTCAGCATGTGCCCCATCCCCCAGCCATGAGTGCTAGGGACCAAAGGCAGGGAGGAACTTTCTTTTCGTTATGTGTCATGATGTTGGGGCTGAGGGTCAGTTTTGTCTTAATTATAATCTAGCTATTTAAGAACCATTTGCCAAGAAAAACAATGGCCAGTATCTTCTTAGGTTGCCCTGGCCATCTGCTCCCAGACCTGTAGACCTATAAAATGGGTCTCTTTTCTGCTCCCATGATTTGTTTGTATTTCCTTAGAGTCTTAAGTATGTAAAGCTCAAAATCAGAGATTGTAAGTCTTCCAATTTTATTTCTTTTCATGATTGTTTTTTGGCAATTCTAGGTCCCTTACAGGTATGTATAATTTTAGTTTTATCTTACCTATTAAAAGGCTTCTGGGATTTGATTAAAACTGCATTGAATTTGTAAGCCATCTGAGGAAAATTACCTAACATTATGCCTTCTAGTCCATTAGTATGATATATGTGTGTGTGTTAATTTAATGTATTTTTATATACACAAGTATGTGAAATATATAAATATACATATATACATTTTATTATGTTTATTTTCTCTAAATAAAAACTTTGTGTTTTATTTGGAATAAACTTCGGAATTTTATGGGTTTCATATTTACATATGTACTATTAATATATGTAGATGCATTGTTGTATGCTGGTAGTTGTTTTTATAGCCATGAAATCAGATAATTTTATAAAGTGTTTTTTCTGCAGCTATTGAAATTTATGTTTTTCTGGTAATTACCTATATAATGAACTACATTTTTATATTCATTTACATTCATTCCTGTTTTGCTGTGTTTCTACCATCTTATTTTGTGTTTTCTGTTTTGTCCTTTTTGTTCTTATTTTCTGGCTTTGAGCCAATAAAGCTATTGTTCTTCAGTATGCTGTTTTGTTTCGTATGTGGGTTTGTTTTTGACTATGTTGTTTTGAACCTTTTTTAAAAATCAGATACTTTTTAGAATTCATTATTTTTTCTCTGCTCCTTTTATATTATACTCTAAGGATTATGTTTAGTAAACCTAAATAATTAAAATTAGTAAGTTAGACCTAGCAAAATTAAAATTAGTAGTTTAATCAAACCGCATGTTATTTTCAGTTTATAGAAGATATATTAAAATAGTAAAATAAAAATTAATATATCTTTTGAGATATAGCATATCTGTAATGTGATAGAAACATGCAGTCATTACAGATAGCCATTAATGAGGTAATTTTCATTCTCTGAGAACAAATCTTTAAAATCTAATAGTGTATTTTAGGCTTTCGATTCAGCAAGTACGAAGCCAACCTAAAGGATCTCAAATGGGAACTGTAAACTTAAGAGGCATTTTCATCAGATGTACCACATAGGACCTGGTTACTGGGACTCATCTCGGCAGCATGAGAGTGAAGCGCTGCTGACCAAGTCCAGTTCCAAAGCCTATGTTTAGAAAATTACTTAGAAGTCAGAGTAATATTGGAGAAAAGATCTTCTAAACGTGTTATTACTGTACAGATATTTTCTATTACATGTGTGTGTTTCCTACATTTAAAAGAAAAAACTTTTTCAAAAATATTTCCACTACTGTCTTTCAGACAAACTTGGTCCTACAGTGTTTGCGCCTGTGAAAATGGATCTTGTTGGAAATATCAAGGTGAATATACTGACTTGTCTCTGTAGAGCCGTGTCTATAAAGGAATGGTTTTCACTCCTTTTGTGTTTGACAAGAGTAAATCAGAGGGGGGGAAATCATTCACACTAGGAAATTTCAGGAGCAGAATGACTGAGGTAGCCCTGATATATGATAGAAACAAGCCTTTGGTAGCCTGACCTCTTTAAAGGTCAGAGCTGGGTCAGTGGAGAGTCACTCATGTCGGCAATGATTGCATGCACTTTGGAGTTAAACAATAACAAGGAACATTTCTCCACAAATGTCACTAGCAAAAGCTATCATTTGTCTGGGGCTACTCAAAAGGCCAGCTTTCTGGTACATCTGTGGAGCCGTCATCAACAGGAAGTCTGAGCCTCCTTCCCAGAAAAGCCAGAGTTGTTTGTATTACATCTAACATCCCAGTACTTGCGTGGCAGAGGCAGGAGAATCTCTGAGAGTTTAATGGTAACCTGTCTACAGAGTGAGTTCCAGGGCAGCCAGGGCTATGTAGAGAGTCCCTATCTCAAAAATAAATTAGAATACAGTCCCCACCACCAGGTATGCTATGTTGAAGAAGTTGGAAGGTATCTGTGGATACCTTTCCGGCATGTTTGGAGAGGTGGTGAGGTATATGGAGTCACTCACACAGTGAATGTTCAGAGGTGGGCAAAGGTCCCTCAAGAATATTGCTTAAAACCTGTGACTGTTGATGTTACTTAAAGCCTCATAGAATTTTTGGAATGTTTAAAACACTCACCCTGAAAACATAAGGAGGATAGTAAAGTCTCGCTTTGGCTTCTTAGACTCTTCTTGCTTCTAAATTTGAATATTGTACTGATACAACTGGTAATATATAGTTTTCATCTTAGGCAGTTGTCCTGTTTCTTGTTTTCGTTTTCCAGAAGGTGAATCAGAAGTACATAACCAACAAGGAAGAGTTTACTACCCTCCAGAAGATAGTGCTGCATGAGGTGGAGGCAGATGTAGCTCAGGTTAGGAACTCAGCGACCGAAGCCCTCTTGTGGCTGAAGAGGTGAGGCAGTCAAATGGAGCAAATACATGCTCAGTCCAGCTCAGCCGAGATGCTACAGGTCACTGTTGCCTTGGAATAAAGGATCCACCAAACGTTAGACTTTCTAGAAAGTCTTATCAGCTTCATAGTGATAGCTATGAATCGTGGAAGTATTTGTAAGATCAGGATTCTAGGAAAGCCATTGAGTTTCTCTTTAAGTGAGTGTTTTTCCGCTTGGATGGCAGTGCCTGGGGAAACACTGAACTCAGAACCAGTTTCTGAACCCCTGAATTTGGTGTGGGGTTCTAGAATTTTCATTTCTAATGAATTCTGGATGATGCTAAAGCCACAATCACAGCACTATAATTTGAAGCACTGCATTAGGAATATCAGAGCGGGTGAGGGGGGTGTCCAGAGCTTTCTAATAGGAAGCCAGTCAGAAGGGCCTCTGTTCAACCTGTCTGCTCCCTGCCTTGCCTGAGACACTTATATAAAAGCTAGCATCTGCCATCTGAACTTTGAAATAATATTCTTCTCTCTTCCATTTTAGAGGTCTCAAATTTTTAAAGGGCTTTTTGACAGAAGTGAAAAATGGGGAAAAAGATATCCAGACAGCACTGAGTAAGTGTGCTTCGTCGTATTTTTATTGTCTGCATTTAGACTTGAAATGGAGACCCTGGAGGTGGGGACAAAGCATAGGGAACATCTCTGCTTCTGTGGGTTTGGTTTTCTTTCCTTTTTATAAATTTCATTTCTTCTTACATGCTTTCTTTAAACGGGATCTGTGAGGATGTGATTTAGTGGTAGAGCATTTATCCAGCATGTTCAAACCCTCTGTCATAAGAACAGAATAAAGGGAGGGAAAGAAAGTACCTACGCAGTGACTAGGTCATCCAGGTCTGGCTTATTAAAAGTCAGTTTATCGTCCTAATTTATCATGAGGTTAGCTTTTGTACGTGAGTTTGCAGGTCTTTGAAGAGCAGCTCATTTTAGAGTGCATGAAAGTAGGCAGAAGGAGGGATCTGGAGGAGCTGATTGCGGAGTGAGACTAGAGGCCGGTCATCCTGGACTCCTCCACATGCCCATTTGTAGTGATAGAGCCAAGATGGCAAGAGAGGCCTTTGTGAGAGGAGACTGACCTGTATTTCCATCACAGCGTGGTAGCTATAGCAATGTAAATACTGGTCGATGGGTTGTGGGTTGGTGCATCTGTTAGAATAGTTTTGACAAACTAGACTTCATAGCAGCTTCACAGTGCACTGATTATAACATGACTGAATCCTCACTCTGGGCCTGTGGAAATCATGTTGCATGAGTCTTTTTGTTTGTGTACTTGCTCTGGTATTATTGTCACTGTGTAGCCCAGGGTGGCCTCCAACACGTGATCCCATGCCTCGGTCTCTTGGGTGCTGGAATGATAGGCATGTCCCAACACACCAGGCCTTCTTAAGTCTTGGGATATGTGGAGGGAGTGAAATTCTTGTTATTCTAAAGCCTGGATAATTAATTATGTGTTGAGACACAAAGTCAGGTATTATGTGGCCATTGTTATAAACAGAAAAATTAGTTAATTCTGTGCCTTTGGGGAGAGTTTGAATATTCTTTGTGGTACTTTTTTCAGTTTCCTAGAGGTTGTCTTCCCTCTTGACATGAGTTCTGAGACCCTGCCCCATTGAAATTTGCCCCGTCTGTCCTGGCTCGAAACTGCTGAAGTGCCATGTGACGGCTATGCTGACGCTTCTGTAGCGTTTTAAAAATAGGCTCAGCTTAACTATGTCAGTTCCATTTCACTCAGGAGAGAACTGAAATTGTGAGAGATTTAAATACTCGCTGCAGATCCCAGAGTCATCACATCACACATGACTTTGGTAACCCGCAAGAGAATGGGGCTTACTTATCCCAACTCACAAGTAGAAAGGTTGTTTATCTCAAATGCCAAACCAGGAATTCCTCTTCAGACCAGCTTCTTAGCATGGAAAGTTCTTACTGAAAGGGTGACTTCCCTGTAGGAAGGGCCAGAGATGATGCTCTGTGCCTCACAGGTCAAACCCATGAGCCAGGGTAGTGCTGATGGTGCTCTTTGCTGCTGCTGGGAGAAAGGATCCTGATGCTCACAGGCTGTGCTCCGGAACAGGAGGGCCTTGACCTTGAGGTTCAGCTCTCCCGTGCCATTCTGCATTTGTTTCTCTAGTTGGAACTTGTGTTTGTTTGTTTGGAGGCAGGATCTCATGTAGCCCAGGGTGGCCTCCAACTCAATATGCTTCTGAGGATACCCTTGGAATTTGGGTCCCCTCTGCCTCCAGCTCCCAAGTGATGGGCTTATAGGCCTGATTCAGCACTCTTATTGCAGTACTGGGGCTGGGAACTCAAACCCAGGACTTCACACACACCAGGCACGCACTCTCCCCCGAGCTACTAATTCCCACAGCACTCTGGCTGGTACATTGACTTGATCAGCAGACTGGCCCCAGAAGATGTTGACTCTGTGAAGAGAAACTCTGAAGGCCGATGCTGCTGTGTAACTGAAGATTATCATAGCCAGGCCTCCCCCACTCCCCCTTCAGTGCTGTTCTTGGAAAAGAAAGGGAACTGTGAATTCGAAATTTCATTCTGACATTCAGGCTTATTTCAAAACTCTTAAATGGTGTCTTTGTAATAACCCTATTTTCTGCTCCCATTCGGTGTGAGGAGATAAAGTACCCTAGCCCTCACCCCTCATACATGCCTGCAAACAAACTACAGACAGACATGATTTAATTCTTACTTCATACCTATGTGTGTATTTCTTTCGTGTTGTTTCATACCTATAGTATTTTGTCATTTCTGTCCATATTTCTCTCATCCTCTTCCACTCCTGCTGAACCCCTTCTCCATAAATACTCCTCACACTTTGAATTCCCCTTTGAAGTATAAAAACCAGTATTCGGCAGGAGGGCCTTAGAAAAGCCAGGCACAGACCCAGACTTAATGAGCTCTAGTCTGTCAGTGCATGCTAAGGTTCTCAGGCACCCCAGGCAGGCTTGTTCACCATTGGCTATTGACGGAGGTTTTTCTGTCCTGCCCGGTCCTGCAGCCATTAAATCCGAAAGAATCAGACAGAGGTCTACATTAGTTATAAACTGATTGACCCATTAGCTCAGGCCTCTTATTAACTAATTCTTGTATCTTATAAGAAATCCATAATTCTTGTCTGAGTTAGCCATGTGGCTTGGTACCTTTTTTGGTGAAGCAGTCACATCTTGCTTCCTCTGAGGCTGGGTCACAACTACAGAATGAGCTTTCCTCTTCCCAGAATTCTGTTCTCGTCACCCCACCTCTACTTCCTGCCTGCTTGTCCCACCTCTACTTCCTGCCTGGCTACTGGCCAATCAGCGTTTTATTAAAATACAATTGACAGGGTACAACCCATTGTCCCACAGCAGATGGCAAACATGGTCTTGAGAGAACCATTTACATTAAGTTGTTCAGACCTGAGAGGCTCCTTGATGTAGATTTCTTCCGGGACAATGGCTTTGCTTGTCTTATTTAAAATTATAGCTTCTGTAAGTGGAGCTGCTAACTTGTCTGACTTGAATTAAGGTGACTGTGTAGATAAGAGAGTGTATTACAGGGTCCACTGAGATGACTCCACAAGTAAAGGCACTTGCCGTCACGTGCAGTGGCCTGACTCTGATTCCTGGGGCCCACATGGTAGAACTCCCACAGGTTGTCCTCTAACCCGCACACACATTGTTATATATACAGACTCCTACAGATATATCATAAAACATTTAAACACTGTACAGCTTATATGCCGCATGTAAGCAAATTAGCTTGCTTCTTTAAATTCTAAAACTTTATTTAAATTTAGCTACTACTAAATAGTACCCAACTATAGCCATAACAGTAACTGTTTGGTTTTTGTTTGCTTTGTTTTCTGGCAGCACTAGGGGTCCAAACCAGGGCCTCACACATGCTGAGAGAGTGCTCATATACTAAGCTAAGGAATAATTCCCAACACCCAGAGGGAAACCTGAGGCTTTATTTTGCCCCGTTTGCTCTTGAGCTTGGAGCTGATTGGAGTGAAACAATTGGGGTGGTCTCATTCAGCAGTGGCTCTGTGTTGTTAGTGTCCCCTGACACTCAGGATCATCTCAGGAGGATCAGATCACAGTGATAGGGTCAATGGTTTGCCCTATGATGGAGCCATTTGTAGATGCCACAGTCAAAGGTTTTGAAAACCATTCTTGGCAGTGGAAGTGCAGAAGCAGCCCTGGCATTCCGAGCATCATTGTTCTAAACGTTATTTGCTCTGCCCTGTATCTCAGCCGGAAGGCAAATTCACACACCGTACCTTGTAACAGCTTCGTAAATCTAAACCAAGATCTGGGCCAAAACAGTAAGAAAAGTTTAAAGGATGCCTGGTCATGTATTTAATGTGAAAGGCCACCCTAGACAAGCAGAAGTAAATGAGAATGCAGAGCAAATATTTAATATTGGATCAAAACCTGACTAATTATTCTGAAAGCATGAAGGGGCAGGAATTCACAGCAGGCCTTAAACTGGCAGGGTTGCCTTATGACAAGTGTGCTCATGACAGTGTCCCAAGTTAACATGGGGCGTGTCTGGGGGCTCAGGATCTGCCCTTGGTTACTGAATTGATGCTTCCTCGTGTGATTTTCCTCACTAGAGCTTCACAAGATTTCGTGGAGTTCTTTCTTAGTTTAGTTTTGGGTTCTTGAGATAGGGTCTCTCTATGTAGTCCTGGCTGTCCTGGAGCTCAGTGTGTAGACCAGATTGGCCTCAAACTCAGAGAGATCCACCTGCCTCTGCCTCTTAAGTGCCAGGATTAGAAGTGTGTGTCACCATGCCAGGTTCATTTATGTCTTTTAGAGGCCAAAAAATCCTGCCAGATCACAGAGCATGCCTCATGGTAATGAGAATTCCAGTGGAGATTAATGTTTCTCGTTACTTAGCCTTCTCTGTGTAACCAAACTCGATCAGGTTAGACTTCATCGTATTTCAGTACAGCTTCACATGACAGTTACTTGCAGCCCTAGTAGTCAGCTAAGAACTTTTGACTTTTTTATGCATTTTTAGTTTGTCTAAATATTTTGAATTTCATCTTTGTCTTCCTAGACTTTGGTTAGGACCCAGCCCAAGTTGTCTCTTCTCTCTTCTCCGTCATAGCAGGTAGAACACTCACCATCAAGGTCAGGGTGCAGGCACAAGGAGCAGCCACTTCCTCTGATTGGGCTGTGGGAAACAGGTGGCATGTGGTAAGATGTTCCCTGTCCTTAGGCTGCTGCCCGTGTTTTAGATCTTCTCTACTTCCTGCCCTGTAGAAGAAGGGCATGGAGAACGGTTTCCAGAGGGTTTGGAATGGTTGACTTGATGGCACAATGCAGGGAATGTGAGCCCTCAGAGGTTGGCAGAACACTGACTCCAGAGCAGTTTCCCAGCCAAGGCCTTTGTAGCTGAGGCTTGGGACCAGAACAGCACTGTTTGCTATATAGTGTTAGGAAGTGAGTCTCAGCTTGTCGGTTCCCTCCACAGTTGTAATTAAGATGAGGATGGGTTTGTTTCTATATAAAAATAATACTCTGTATAGGGACATTTTCTATAAAAAGGGGAGTTTCTCTGGAATGCTGTGTATTAGTTTAATCTACCAGTTTCTTTAGCCCCCACATTTAAAAACTGTATGTGAGTTTTTACATGTCAGGGTACACACCATGTTGCCATGCTCTTTCTCTTCCCATTAGATACTGTACAACCAGAGAGGGGATATGTTCATGTTTTCAGAACTGCCACTGAGCCCTAGGTAACTCAGAATCCATGACCTA
The DNA here is from genome assembly GCF_014885135.2 of Alexandromys fortis. Classification (NCBI taxonomy): domain Eukaryota; kingdom Metazoa; phylum Chordata; class Mammalia; order Rodentia; family Cricetidae; genus Alexandromys; species Alexandromys fortis. The sequence continues at coordinate 5,384,642 of NW_026067970.1, forward strand.
GTGAATAAAGATCTTGCTGTTTGATCCCAGCCTCTTTCCTGTCCCAATGAACTGCTCCTGATTGCACAGCCTGGCCCAGTTCCATGAGTCCTCATCTGTAGCCCCATCTTCCATTCTGTATACCCCTCCAGCCTTCAGGATCCCTGAAAGCCCTGGATGCTGCACCGAGGCTGCGTTAGTGTCTGTTCCTTTGGCACTATAGTACAGGATAATGGTGTGCTAACAGTCCAGCTCCTTCTGGATCCAGTAAGTTCTAAGGTTAACTCATCTGGAAATCCACTGGTCTCCACAGTGTGTGGAATGCAGTAGATGAACTCTGAACTCTTGGTGAGTGAAACAGCTTTCACTATAGATATTCAGAGCTTTTTTTGTTTTTTGTGAGACAGGGTTATACAGTGTAACAGTCCTGGCTGTCCTGGAACTCGCTTTGTAGACCAGGCTGGCCTCAAAATCACAGATCTGCCTCCCAAGTGCTAGAATTAAAGGTGCGCACCACCACTGCCTGGCTTAGAGCAGATTTTCATAATGGCATTTAATACACTGGCTGGATTAGGGTCACAGGAAAGCAAGGAGTCTTACTACCTTCCCCCAGTAATTACAGGTCCAAGTAGCTCCTTAGATAGCTGAGAGGGTTAGACCTATGACTGTTGTACTGGTTTTCCTCAGGGCTATGTCTGGCACTGCCTGCCTGTGCTGTACTCTCTGTACTGGTGATTCAGTAGTGCTCTTCCCATGACGTCATCACCAAAGCCCTGGGTACCATCTAAACTTCCCACATGCCGTCCCGGAGTCAGCTAAGTGTCAGGCTTCCATGGAGGATTTGTGCCTTTAACCAGGTCCTGGCCTGCTCATACTATGTACCTAAGGGAAAAAAATAAATTTAACCTTGGACTCTCCTTTCAATTATATCTAAGAATTTCTCCATATTTGCATTTAATTCTTTCCCTTCTGCATGAGCTACCACACTAATGCTGACATCTCATCCTGTTCCAAACTCTAGATAGCCAAGGGATTCTGTTGTATTTATAATCTGAGTCTTACATATAAAGTATGTTACAACATATATTGAAGCATTCTTTTCTAGAAATACGTTTGTACAAATTCCGATTATGCAAAATGGAAATGCTAATACACACGGAAGTTTTTAATAAAGCCTTATGCAAAATATTGGACTAGAAGTTGGCTAAAATTCCATAATTTTAAAGCTGTGGTAGGCTGTAGCGCTTCTAAGCTGCAGCCATGTGGCAGTGCTGTACTTAGCAGCTGAGCACAGTGTCCTGTGCTCTGTACCTGCTTTCCCCACATAGGAGTTCATGCTCGTAGTTCTAGGATCTGTCTTCTGTGCATCTGCTCGGGACAGAGCCGAGCTCACTGTACAGCCTGTCACAGTGTCACCTAAGCCTTCACTGGTACAGTACCCGCACTCACCCTGAGTAGCACAGGAAGGTAGATAGGTTTGGAATAGATAACTTAGATGTGCTCAGGAAAAACATGGAGATAAAGGTCGAGCCCTCCTGTAGTGCGCAGCCCTGTGCTCCTGGAGACAATGTGTAGACACGGATGAAACATAAGAAGAAGGTGCATGGTGGGCTTCAGATTGTCTTCTGAGGATATATCTATCTTGTGGAAATGATGAAAAATCAGTTTTGAATTTTCTTCTTTTCTGTTTCTTTTTTTGGCTTTTTGAGATAGGGTTTCTCAGTGTAACAACAGCCCTAGCTGTCCTGGAACTAACTCTGTAGACCAGACTGACCTCAAACTCACAGAGATTCACTTGCCTCTGCCTCATGTGAATTTTCTATATATTAAGGTACCCAATATTTCAGAAAATGTATCCCTTGCATAAAATACCATCCTTTGCTCTTAGAATTTTTTAAATTAAAATTACTATATACCAGTTTTAAAATCTCACTTTAAAATATCTTGGGACCAGAATAATAGGCAGTTATCTTTAGCATATAGCATGTGAATAACTTTATTAACAGCTCTCTACACTTGCTTTATGACTAACTTCAGGCCATCCTGTTCAGACATTTTTTTGCTTTGTTTTGTTTTGAGATAATCTCTCTCTGTTACATAGACTGACCTCAAAGGTTTTGCCTTGAATGACTCTCCTGCCTTAGCCTGCAGAGTGGCTGGAGCTGTAGGTACAAACAGTACCCATGGTTTTTCCATAACATTTCAGAGGTTTGGAGCTTTTATATTGTATATTCAAGGCTATAGGGCATTAAGAAAAAGGTTTGCTATCTCAGGAGCAAACATCAGGTCAGGAACTTAAAGATTATTTCGCTACGGGAGAGACAGTGATTAGGTACATAAGCCTGGCCCAGGCTTAGGCTACATTTAAAAGAACTGTGTTTTCATTTAATTACATTCTAACTTTATTTAGTCATAGTTTCCTGTACCTTTTCTCTCTACTTACTGCTTTCCATATGAGCATTTTCCCACTATGATAATAAACTGAAGTTCAGATATAGTGGCCCCAGTATAGGTGAAAATGCCTGGTTTTCTTAATGCAAGAAAAGAAAGGGGTAAGAAGGGAAAGTGGCAGTCTGAGTGCGCTCCTTTGTAGCACTGGGGGTTCAGAGCCTGGGGATTAGGTTCCAACCCAGTAGTAAGAGTGCATTAAACAGTGCACTGTGCAGATCACACCAGCGTCTTAGCATTCGCACCTCACAAAAATCTTTTTTTCTTTTTAAGATAACGCATACGGCAAAACACTACGGCAACACCATGGCTGGGTAGTTCGCGGGGTTTTTGCGGTAAGACATTCCTTTCCTCTAAAGTTTGCGTGATCAGGAAGGTGTGTTTTGTTTTGTTATTTCTGTTTGCTTTAGTTTTGGAGAGAAAACAAAAATTGCCAGCTCACTTATGCTCGTAGGCCTTTGGAATGTGGAGTGTCAGCAGTAGAAAACATCAGCACTTCCACAGACTAGCAAAGACTCGTGAGTAGAGCGTTTCAGTGACACTTGTGCTCTGCAGTCTGTCTTCCTAGAGGGAAGAAGAGGCTGGGCAGCCATGCAGAGAGAGCTGGGTGCAGGCTGTGATTTCCAGTACCACCAAGGAGAGATTAGGTCCAGCTATGAGTTCCAGCTAACGGCTCCCTTTGCTGCCCATTCTGTCAGCCCTATTCATTCTCAACTCTTGGTTCATTTTGCCGTTGCTGTTTTTATCTGTGTCAAATATTAACAGTGTGGGTACACCAGGCAGGGCTGGTCATCCCTTCTTAAACAGTCGTTATCACGGTGAAGACACTAGACACTTGTATGCATGTTCACCTACTACCAGCCATTTCTTCTTCCTGGCATTTTGTTTTACCTTCCTAACTTTTTAAAAATACATTTTGATTTAATCTTTTAAATACTGATCTAGTTTAAATATTTCTTTTTTTTTAAGATTTATTTATTTATTATGTATACAACATTCTACCTCCATGTATCTCTGCAGGCCAGAAGAGGGCACCAGATCTCATTACAGATGGTTGTGAGCCACCCTGTGGTTGCTGGGAATTGAACTCAGGACCTCTGGAAGAGCAGCCAGTGCTCTTAACCACTGAGCCATCTCTCCAGCCCTATATATTTCTTTAAATATATAGTTCTACTTATAAGTATATATGTTTCTGGAATGTATATAATTATATAAATTCATATTTTTACATTTTGCTACAGTATAATTCTGTTGTATTTATCCATACTTAATAGATTCTGTGGTGACTTTTGTTATTGTTTGTTGTTGAGGATCAAGCCCTCAGCCTAATGTGCTAAACAGGCACTATTGCACCAGCCCCTGTTAGGACCATTTTGATATCATGATAGTCTAAGAATAAATCCTATTCTTAGTGACTGCCTAATACATCCCATAATATGTGTTTGTTCATAGCAGCAGCACAGAATCTGCTCCTATACATTCTTGTACTAAAATTCTTATTTTCTTAAAGTAGATTGCTGAAAGAATTGCGTATCAAATACCAAGCATTGCATCTACAGCTCACAGTTAAGAGCGCCTGTCATGCACTAAACACTGTTTTCCGTTAGGGCCACAAAGTTAGTAGTCCCCTAACATGGAGATAACTGCCTTTCCCTCTCTAGTCAGAGACCTGATGCAGATGGAGCTAGCCCATCTGCTGTTGTTTGATGTTGCTGGTATTTAAGCAATGCATGAGTTCAAGCATATTGTCACAAAGCACTTGCTGTAGATGGGTCAAGTCTGAGCTTTACTGGCCTTACAGCCTCATAGTTACTCCTCAGGTCAGCCACACTTTGAAAGGCTTATTGCATTTTCTAGTGTGCCAACTGGCCGATCTCAGTGGCTCAGAGAACACATCTTTCCATCCCTGGAATCTGACTAATTTGCCAACCAAGTAGTGAACCTTAATCCTCAAACACGGCCAGTCTGAACAGATGTCAGCCAAGCTTCTGCCGCCAGCTTGCTGATACCCAGCTGTCACTTGACCTTCCTGTTTCCTCTCCAGCCAGACTGGGAGGTGAGCTTAGCAGTGGCCCTGCCTCTTTTTTCCTAGAGCGCTGGTCTGACTGGGTAAAGACTTAGACTAACAGTTGTTTCCTTAGCGATTTTGAAGCCTCAACTGTTGTCTCCAGCTTCCACTATCACTGCTAGAAAATTCAGTGTAGCTCCCGCCCTGGTCTGTATCAGCTATATCTGCCATCAAGATAAGGAGAATTATGTATACTTTCCTTTTCTTTATGCTCTAAAATTTCATGATAAGCTTTTCTTTGTTTTTCATCATTTAAATTACAGGGCCTGCTCTTCAGTATTAGAAGGTTTTCTACACTGTATTTTGAATAACTACCTTATTTTCCTTTTCTGTCTCTCGCCTTTATACTTTCGCTGTCTTCTGAATGTTAATTATGTGCCAGGCTTTGGTAAAACATTCTCATATGATCTTAATCTTGAAAATAAGAAAAGGAAAGTTCAGCTACCTTCTATAGTTGAGGAAAGTAAGGTTCTAGGAAGTTAAACACTTTGCTCAGTTCTTCAAATGAGTATGTGAAAAATCTGAGAGTTGTTGAATTAGGAGTGGCGGGGCTGCGTCCCCGGCACCCGGCAGCCCGCATGGCTAGGTTATGCCCCGAAATAATTACACCGAAACTGTATTTTTTTAAACACTGCCTGGCCCATTATCTGTAGCCTCTTATTGGCTAGCTCTTACATATTGTTCTAACCCATTTCTAATATTCTGTGTAGCCCACGAGGTGGCTTACCAGGGAGGATCTTAACCTGCGTCTATCTGGAGTGGGAGAATCATGGCGACTCCTCACTCAGCTTCTTTCTCCCAGCATTCTCTTCTGTTTACTCCACCCACCTATGGGTTGGCCTATCAAGGGGCCTAGGCAGTTTCTTTATTAATAAGAAATCACTCCCACATCAGAGAGTCAATGATACAAACCACTCTTGCTTCACAAGTGGGTAGAAGGGACTCTCAAAGGCTTTCACAGTATATGGGGAACCATTATAGATCCTCTGCTGTCCAGGAGAGCCAAGCCTAATGAAATTCAGAAAGGGGCTTTGGCCAGCTGGGAATAGCCAGACTAGCCAAACTGCAATGAGAGGTGGGGAGTGAACCTGGGAAGTCATCCACCGAGAAGAGGTGTGGTGTGGTCGAGAAGCAGCACAGAGTGAGCCTAGGTTTCAGACCTAGTCCCGAGTGCCTGAGACTTACAGTGTTCATACAAGAATAGAGTTAGAAACTTCATGGTTCTTACAAATTGATTATAATATCAGTACCAAAGCAAACATTATCTCTCTATTAGTTACTTGTCGCTGCAGCAAAATTCCTGACAGAAGCAGTAAGGAAGGAAAGCGAATTTCAGCTCACAATCTGAGGGTGCTGTTTTGTTAGAGAGGCCATGACAGCCGTAGCTCAAGCAGCTGGTCACATGACTTCCATAGTCAGGAAGCAGAGAGGTGAATTCTGATGTGTTCCCTCTTCACCTAGACTGAGGCCCCAGTCCATGGAATAGTGCCTTTTACAGTGAGAGTGAGTCTCTCCAGCCTTAACTGGCCCCACCTTGAAGCTTACCCACAGATGTGCTCACAAGATTGTCCCCTTAGAGATCCTGTATACTGTCATGTTGACACTGTTGTCATCATGAGTCTACCCTTTTTACCATCGCTCCTGCCATCCCGTCACACAAAATGCATTCAGTCCAACTTCAGAAGTTATCATTTTATTGTCTTTAACAGTTCCAAATTGCTCAAAAGTCTCCTTAACTTTGAGTCACTAAAAAGTTTTTAAAAATCAAGTTACATCCTTCCAACATACATAGTGAAATTACCGGGCACAAGTGAGAACAAATCATGAAACCCACTTTAAGAGTTTATTAAGAGAGCTCCTTTCCTTCTCAAATTTTGCATTTTTTGCTCCTTTTAATTTATAAATCAGACTACCACACAGCAGAGTCAGTACTGGACTGTTTTGAGATCTCTTCTGCCAGTGGAATTAATCCAAAATTCTTCACTTTAGCCTCAGGCAGACTCTTTAGACAAGGGCAAAAAGCAGCTACTTTCTTCACTAAACTATCACAGACATGATCTCTAGGCAACGTACTAAAATTCTTCTCTGAAATCTCAAGCCAGCCCCTAACAGTTCAAATCACTCCTTTGCACTATTGTCTACTATGCTCTGACTGGTATGGCCTGTCAAGCAGTTCTTAAAAGCATTCCACTGCTTTCCTAACCCAAACTTGCAAAGTCTAAAGTCCTCCAAACAAAAGCATGGCCATGCATATCTCAGCATACTCAGACCCCAGTACCAACTTCTGTCTTAGGGTTTCTATTGCTGTGAAGAGACACCATAAGCACTCTTATAAAGGAAAGCATTTAACTGAGATGGCATCCTAGAGTTCCAGAGGTTTAGTCCATCATCATGGCAGTGTGCAGGCAGACATGGTGCTGGGGAATTCTTCTCAGTTTAAAAGCAACAGGAAGTAAACTGAGTGTCACATTGAATGAAGCTTGAGCAAAAGAGACCTCCAAGCTCATCCCCACAACACATTTCCTCCAACAAGACCACACCTATTTTAACAAACCCACACCTCTTAATAGTACCACTCCCTTTGGGGGCCATTTTCTTTTAAACCATCAAACTATCCAGAGGTTTCCTCTGCCTAATCTTTGAGTTCAGCCTCACTCAGAGTCTCAGTACCGGCAGAATGCAGCCAGATAATCAATTTGCCAGAATATAATGTGACTGGCCTCTAGTCCAGTTCCCAGTAGAGTTCTTGTTTCCCTCTGAAACTGCATCACCTAGACCTCCACTGCCCACAGTTCTGTTGGCTTCTTAATCTTACAAACACATACTAGAACAGTCTACCAAGCTCTGTTTATAAAATCCTAAGGCTTTCCTAGTCTGAAATTCCACTCTTCTGCACTGTTTCCTCAAACCAGTTCCAAAGGTCCAAGAAACAGGAGGTCAGTTTCATCAAGTAACAAGCCCACTCCTGGTATTAGTTCTTTTGTATTAGTTACTTTTAGCATTGCTGCAACAAAGTATCCAGCAAAAGCAGTTGAAGAAATAGTTTATTTTGGTTCAGATTTTGAGTGTAGTCCTGTACCCTGGAGCATGAGACAGTTGGTCACACCGCATCCAGTCTGGAAGTAAGAGAGATGAATGTTGCTGTTTGGCTCATTTCTTCTTTTTCTTCCTAGACCCCAACACACATAATGATGCCAAAAACATTTATAGTGTGGTTCTTCCTACCTCAGTCAATCAATCGAGAAACTCTCTTACACACATGCCTAGAAGTTTGTCTCCTAGGCCTGTCAGGGTAACAATCATTATTAATATTACAATTTTCCTTCTTTCTTTATTAGAAAAATATAAAAAGTTATAGGAAATATCCATATTGGGAAATAATAGGCGATAAGACAAATGAAATGTAAGTGAGATACAAATAGAGTACCCTGGAAGGCTAGACAGGTGGTATGCAGGATCAGCATGCACATGCCAACAGACAGATGTGCATACTGATTGTGGATTCATGGCAGCAGTCATCATTAAATTGTCCCAAGTAGACCCCTGCCTTTTGTAGCCTATCTGTGAATTAGAAGGGCTTTCATATTTGTTTACCCTTGCTTTCCTCAGCTCCCCACTCCTTCCCCCCCCCCGTGTGTGTGTGTGTGTGTGTGTGTGTGTGTGCGCGGCATGTCTAAGAGTATGCAAGTGACAGTTGTGTTGCAGAACCTCACAGGTAATTCTTTTGCAGTTAGCACTGAGGGCAGCACCATCCTATGAAGATTTTGTGGCAGCACTAACCATAAAAGAAGGCGACCACCAGAAAGAAGCTTTCAGTACCGGGATGCAGAGGGACCTCAGCCTTTACCTCCCTGCTATGGAAAAGCAGCTGGCCATACTGGACACTTTATATGAGATCCACGGGCTGGAGTCTGATGAGGTGGTGTGATGGCTACAGGACAGCACCTCCTAACTTCAGGGAATAAAGTTTGCTAAAGTGTTGTGTCGCCCTAGTTAATTTCCAGCAACAGCCTCGATGCCCTCCAACTCCTTTCCTTGGGGAGATGGACAGGAGGACGTGAAACCTAGTGCTTTTATAGAATTGTTTTAATGCGTTTGTGTTTGCTGTGTTTAAAAAATCAAGGTGCTAAATATTTCAGTTCAACAGGCCTACTGGAAACCAAATCATAGCTGTCATAGACTTGAATAGCAAGCAGTAAGAGCAAAATCAACAAACGGACTTGTTGGGATCATACTTTGTATTGCTCTGTTTCAGTTATTAGTTTTAGTGGACCACCCAAACTCAAGCACTATGCAGGACTATAACACAAAGCCAGTGTTTAAAATAGCTTAGGAGTTGACTGAGCATTGGAGGGAGTGTAGGCTGCCTTGTCGAAGGACTTGCCATGTAACAGTTTGTTATTCCTAGACTGTCCCGAGTGGGTCCCTTCTCTGTGACTCTGCTGATGAGGAGGCTGTGTATTGAAGGCATTTCTTCATTTGTGGGAAAACACTAACAAGAACTGCCATGCCTATTGTCAGGTGAGACCGTGGTTCCAGGAGATGCTTGAGACCAGAATAGAGAGGCAGGGTAAGTCACTTGGGTAGCACATACCACCACTCTCATCCAGTACATTTCCTGTGTTGTTTGAACGGGGCAGCATAGCATAGAGAGGATTCCTGTCCTACTTCAGTGGGAAAGTCTGTAATAGGAAAGTCTGCTCACTTTCATGGAGTATCTTGTTTCTGTTTATTTTATTTTTATTTATTTAGTTTTTGCCTAGCTTCATGAACTCCCTTCAGCAAAAGAGCCAGGTAGCTTTCAGATGTGAACTAGATCACCCACGTATTGAAGTCACTCAATGTACTGTCTCAGACTTACCTGAAGAACCCACATCTGGAGGTGAAATAGGAAATTTGCTGTTTGATGACCTTCCCAGGTGATACTCACTTGGTTGAGCTACCAATTGAATTCTGTTTTTTCAGAATTTCCATTCTCCTGCAAAAAAACAAATGATCCATGCTGTAACCCCAAGAGGAAGGGGTATCATTCAAGTAAAGCGATTGAATGGAAGTGAGTAGACCAGCAGCGCAGGCAACATTGCTTGTGGCATTTCTCTAAAGAATGACAAGGCGCCCTTGTCTCCCAGTCATGATCCAAGCTGCCTAGAGTATGCATAGGGGAGAAGCCATGAGTACCCTCTCCAGGAAATGCTCCTCCGTAACAAGGAAGGTCATTCCAGCATAAGCAGTCCCCCAAAGAAAGTGACCCCTTTGCCAGGTACAGGTGAAGGGAGTGGCTGTGCCTGCTTCACACACTAGGGCTCTGCAGAGAGTTTTGTGCAGGGAAAGGTACTGGCTTTGTTTTTTGTCGTCTTTAAGCAAATGGGCATTTCCTCAAGTTATTGAAGCAGTAGAGCGGGCCACAGTGGTGCATGAAATCCAAGCTACTCAGGAGTATGAGGTGGAACTATCACTTGAGCCCAGAGTTTGGAGGTTAATCTGGGCAACATAGCAAGAGACCTTGCCTCTTAAAATATTTTTAAGACAAAAAGCTTACGTGGAGCAAGCATTTTGCTTACATGAGAGCTTGTAGAAAGTAAATAGGAGCAGGAGGAAGGGGCTGCAATTACTAACAGTGTGCTGCTTTGCTCCCACGAGAGCTTCCTATGGATCCTCTTCCCTGGCTAGTGGAGATCCGAGGGAGGAGCTAGGGCGTAGTTTAGACCTCCTCTCCACGGCATAGCCTCTTAAGACCAGAAAGAAAAGGCAGCTAGTCTGCTGTCTCTGGGAGTAGGTGTGCTGTCCGTGCCGTGCTAACAGGAAATTGATGCTAAGCATGGCTGCACTAAGCAGTTCTGGGTGCCTCTGTGGTCTCTAGAACACAGGGCTGGGGCACACTGAGAACACCTTGGCCTGCAGTGAGGCTTCAAGTACACAGCTGCCATGCCGGGCAGTCTGTTTGTAGTTCGTTCTTCCTGGATTGCTAGTTGCCTGTTTCACATTTTAGTTAAAGCCGGGCTTTGTTTCTTCTGATTTTCAGTTACTTGCTAAGAAAGGATTAATAAGAAAAGATCCTTAAAGTGCTGCCAGGGGCCTTCCAAGAGCTCTGGCATCCCTAAGCCACCCTCACCCTAACAGGTGAAGGACTGGTGTGTTTGTTGACAGAATGCTCACCTTGTCTTCATTGCTAACAGCAGTTTTTGGGTTATTTTCTAGCGTAAGTTTAAGAGCGGAGCTGGAGACTCGGGAAATACGTCTCCCTAGATACTAGCAGGCTTGACTAAGTAGCCTTGGCGGACCCCTTCCTCATGGAGTACCGCCCCACCACCGTGCATTCCGTCAGTCTCTCTTCTCCCCACCCCATGAAGCTCAGCTCCACGCTGCCTGGCATCAATTGTGACAAGGCTTTTGTTTTTTAAAAACAAATCTGATTATAACCAAAACCTACTGAAAGAAACTAACTTGGAGGTGTGACACCATTGAGGGTGGAAACCAGCTTGTAAGGGAGGCAGAGGTGATTCCGATGGCAGCTCTTGACACAACCGGAAACATGAAGGGTGCTTTGAGTATGTAATGGATGGTTGCTTCCCAAGTCATGCTGAGGGGGAAAACATCACTTCATGTCACTTCCATAATGGGGGACATTATCTATACCCCCTCTTTCAGCCTTGGGGCTTTTTCTTCTCTGCTACTGAGCATTGCTAGCATTGAGCTGCACCCTCCCCCCATCAACTTGCCTCAGTGATTCCTCCCCTAGGTCTCGTTTACCCTTTAGCAGCTCCAGCAGCCACAGCCTGGTCCAGGACCTGTTACCTACCTACCCAAACTGCCAGAGCTTCGGGGAGAGCTGTGTGCACATTTGTAGCTTTAAGGTAGGGGAAGGTCACGGTGGGAGTGCTGGGTGCCACAGGGAGAGGGCACACCTCTGCCTTTGATTATTCCTTGTACGGTCAGTGTGTTCATCTTTCCACCTGCCGAGCAATTTTAGGTAAGAGAAATGTATGATAGGGTTGGAAAATTCGGTGCACTTTGTTAAATTTGGAAGTGAGAAGAGCTGAAGAATTTTTTCTAAAGAAAACTAGTCCAATTTTAAGGAGAGATTTCAGATAAAGCAACAGAGACGTGAGAGGGTTTTGAGCAATACAAGATAGAAGGCATTTTAGAGACTTTGCAGAGAACAGTCTTTTTGTGAATTGCCGACTAGACCACCATGTCCTGTCATGTTGTGCTTCTGAACCATCAGTTCAAACCACTGCTTCTGATTTAGTCCCAGGTGTGCAACAGTTGGACTCTCTACCCTAATTCCACTACCAAACATTAGTAAGGTTGAAGGTTTCTAGATGTAACCGCAATCTGTGTTGACCATCGTTCAGCTCAGCGATCTCATGTGTTTGACCATAGGAGCCAGACCTGAGAGGCTTTGTGACACTGCTCAGTGCGCATGCTGTGTGTGGCAGACCCCAGAAGTACACATAACGTGCTGTACTGAGAAATGTGTTCTTCCGTGTGCTTCTGTGTGACCTGCAGTCGCTTCCTCGGGGCTGTCACAGTAACAGCGTAACTATCCAGTAGCTGTCTGATGGTGTCCCAAGGCTTTATCCGTAACAAGGTTATAGATGTACAGTGTTAGTCCTTTCACTGCTCACTGGCCCTCCCCGGGAATGCTCCCAGTCCAACCCCGTCTAGACTAGCCTGAAGACCATTTGCATCATTTCTTACTGCACAGCTGCATTCAAGAAATCTAGGGTGTGATCAACCAGTCACTGGTGATGCCTCGCATACAGATGACACATGTGTTGATCTCTCTTCTCCATTGTCTATTTATAGCCTTTAATGGAAAGGAAAAAAATGCCCCTACTCTGCAATGCGAGGTTTTCAGGATTCTTGTAAATTGTAAATCCTTGAGTCACTCCTCAGAGTGAAAGGCATTTCCAGCCGAGCTGTAGGGGGCATAATATCCGGCTTGTTTTAAATGTCTCATGTACTTAAAGTGTGGTCAGTGTCCTCCTCTCCTTAGCCTGTGGTGGATGGTTCCGTCAGCCCTAGCATGGATGGCTTCATTGCACAGTTCATCTCATCCACACAGAACTCTGTGTGTGCCCACAGTAGGTGGAGTCAGTGACGAGAAGGATGATCTAGACGGTGGATGAGCCAGCTTCATGACACGAGAAATGTACGGTTCCCATGTGTCATGAGAATTTCACTAGAATGTCATTCAACAGCCCAACTACCTCATGTGAAATTGGCTGTGGACAATCTGTGTCAGGTGGGAAATGTGTTCAGAGAACTTTATTCTGGTTAATAAATTGAACAGTGTGGTGTCTCTATGAAGAAGAAGCATGTTATACCAGATGCCAAAGGCTAAACTATAAATAGATTTTTCTTGGGTTCCTTTCCACGTTAATGTTTAATTCCACAGTCTGTATCCTCATGAATGTTTGTAGTTTTGTAGAGCCACATGCCCTGAGTATCTGTCACAGAATCGTGTGTCACCTCCTCTTGTCTCTCAGTATTCTGAATGGACATCAGAATGCTGATAGGAAACAAGTTAAACTACAAAAGCATCAAACAGCTGTGGCTTCTTAATTTAATGGACCTGTACTTAGAAATGTGTTGGAGCTTTTTAGGACCAATTGTTGAGTGGAAATCTTGTGTGCAAATTTGTCTGCTTCTCTGTCCAAGTTGTTATTCTGTATTTCATGCAAAGTGGGGCAGGGGAGGGTTTTACTTCCTTTGGAGAATGTTTGAAAACATCTGTCAAATTTTTATATTCATTAGTTACAATAAACATATTTTTAGAGTATTTTATTAAGTGTTCTTCAGAGGTTTTGTATGAGTTTTGTTTATATGCCAGTGATATGCATTGTTTATGAAACTCCCATGTCATGCTAGCCATCATTCTAAGCCCTTGACTGATACTAACCATTTTCTCCTCCTGACTGTAAGCCAGGTACAATACACAGTACCTCAGGGTACAATTAGGAGAACTGAGGCACAGACTGGGCAGCTTTTTGCCTAATTCCTGCAGCTGAAGACTAGAGACAGGCTACAAACCTAGAACCACCAGCTCTAGGGTCTTCACAAAGCTCTGAAGACCAGCAGCATCAGCCAGTGTAGTGGCATCTGCATTAGTGATCTGGGCATTCTAGAAAGACCAGCCCTTCTCAGACATGGTTCTCTTCTTTGTTTTTAGAGGTATGAGCAGCCCAGCACTACTGCCAGAGCCTGGGAAGTTCTTCCCTTAGAGAACTCCACTCCAGTGAAGCCAGATCCTTGTCTGCCTCAGAAAAGCATCTTAGAACTCAAGACTTCAGAAAAGAATCTTAGAACTCAACAGAAGCAAAATTAGTGTTCATCAAGCAGAGAGAAGAGATGGCGCACACTTCAGGTGTAACAGAGGGTGTTGAGAGTTGATATTTTAGTTCCCCTTATATTCATACAAGTATAGGAGATGAGAACCGTCTGCACCACACATCGGTGTGTAACCAGGATCCACCACTGTCATCCTTCCAGAGGCACAGAAGGGAGCCTTCGGAGCGGTGATGTTCATGTTGGCCCTGGTGACTGAGTGCACAGGTTGCTTTGCAGGTAGGTAAGTAGGCAGCTGTGTGAAGCTGTCCCCCTTAGAGAACAGAGCCGCCAAGTGTTTGATGACATGTGGCCTACCGTAGGCCATTGTTTGTCTGTAGAGTCAAAATTGTTGAAATGGTTTTAAATTTCTAAGTGTTCAAAGCCCTTCATAGATGACTCAGATGCTGGGCCCTCCGCCTTCTCCATCCTCTGACCATTAGACATCGTTGCCCACCCCCACATGTGCCCACGTTCCCTCAGTCACCGGGGAAAGTAGGATGATGTTCCCGCCCACTGGCTTTGAATTAGTCCTATTTTTCCTGTCCTCCTTGCACACTTGGGTGGTTTTAGAGCCTAGACTCCCCGCAGATGGTCTTTAAATTACAGCCGGACTGAGTCTGGTGGCTCCATTTAGACCCACCTGTCTCCTGATGATCTTTCTTTCAGTAGTCCTTCGTTCCCCTAAGACCCCAGAGAGAGCCTGGCTGCCCCTTAAATGTTTCCAGCTGAGGTCAGTGGACATACCCTCATCTCCTTTTTCCCTCACTCTCTGTACTTTTGTCTTCAAGGTCTCCTTGACACCCACATTCCCTAAGCTGCATGACCTCTCAATCCTCTTCCCTCTCACCCTGCCTGACGTGTCTTCCAAACCTGGAAATGCTCCCTTAGCTCCATGCCGTGACTCAAGCCTCTGCACAAACTTGGAAAGCCATACCCCTTTGCCACTCCAGGAAAACACTTCCAAACCGCCCAGCCACAAAATCCTAGCTGCCAGTTCCTTTAACACTCCTATGTGTCTAAATGATACCAGGTCAGGAGGACTTGGGAGCAGGCGGCATGACTTCCAAGGCTACGAGGCTAATTCTTTGTCATGTCTAGTTATTGGTGTAGCTACCACTGACTCTGAGGTCCGTATACCCTGCCTCGGATGGTGCTTTTGCTGTCTCTGCAAAGACTTTTACAAGCTATCTGTCACCTCAAATGGTGTTTCCTAATTCTTTCAGATGAATTATTTCTGTTACCCAACTACATGAAAATAGATGAGGCAGTGCCCCACACAGTGCAGCTCCCCCTGCTGCCCTGATGATTTAAGCAATTCTTAGAGAGACTGGCTACAATGGGGCTGGAGGGAAGAAGGAGTCAGGAGCAGAGGGCTGATTTTGTGTGTCTGTATGGCTGTGCATCTTTGAATGTGTGTGTCTGTGTGCGTCTGTGTTTATGTGTCTATGCATGTGACTCTGAGTGTGTCTGTCATTATGTCTATGTATAATATTACTTGGCCTTTGCTAATTCTACTAAAATATGTCGATGATATTTTGATGTCAAATTATGAAAGGGTAGGATTATACCAGTTCATCATTCTCAACTCTGTATATAGACCTGGTGGGAGGAGTCTAAAAGCACCAATGTCTGGGTCCCTCCCTATGCATCAATTCTCAGGAGTGTGGCCTGTTCCTGATGCTGTTAAACTCTCCCCAAAAATCCTGATACCCATCCCTGATTGAAATCCTCGGAGCTACTGGTGCAAGCCTTTACAGTTGTCCGTGGGGCCTTTCAGGGTGAATCCAGACTGCAGAACTTATTTCTTAAGATCCAACAGCATGGCAATCAAAATAAATACAATTCTAAAAAGTTTTTTAAAAAAAAAACTTTAAAAGTTTCCAGGGATCAAGCAATGGAAGGAACTGAGACTTGCATTTGTGCCTTGAACTCCAGAGTACTAGCCAAAGATAAAGACTAGATTTCCCATCGAGACAGAATAGCTCCTAATCCCCTTGCCACTGAGGGAAAATCCGGAATCTCACTAAAATCTCAGGGTTAGAAAGGAGCTGGTTAGTAACGTAAACTGAAGTTCCCTGGGAAAGCCATGTTGATTCTCCAGACTGGTTAGAACTTGTGTGGCTTTGGAGAGTTGGGATGTTGCAGGTGAAGAGGCAAATCACCTTTGCTATCCTCGGTCCCCTCGCTGTTTCATGGGCATCCATGCAGATGACCGGACATGTTTCCATCAGGGAAACCTTTGAAGTGCACTGAGCCATAAGCAGATCGCTAGTTTCCACCAATCACCCCAAAGCTGAGAGTGACATCCAACAGCCTCAGAAACACATATCAGGGATTCCCCTGCTTAATTGTAACCCACCTACTTGAGTCCTCACCAATATATTTAGCAAATGCTTGAGTTTTCTGTTACAGATTTATGTAACTGCTTCCACAGTGGAATGTGCCATTCAGGGGAGCCTGAATCTGTGTCCCCAGACCACAGTCACTTAGATCTGGCTCATATTACACTTGATCTTCTCTTCAGAGCAAGCGCTGTGGTCTGAATTGACAAACTCTTGCTATAACGGCATCCTTCTGTCTTCCTCTGAGCAGAGTGATTTTGGGGCAGAGTTGAGGTGGGAATGCAGTTATAGGAGTGAAGCAAAGGCTAGGACACAGTTGATCCCTCAGCTAAGAGTACAAGGCATGCAGTCATCACGGCGTCCCTCAGCTAAGAGTGTCACAGGCATGCAGTCAGCATGGCGTCCTCAGCTAAGAGTGTCACAGGCATGCAGCCAGCATCCTCAGCTAAGAGTGTCACAGGCATGCAGTCAGCATGGCATCTCTCAATGCATTCCTTTTTTTTTTTTCTGAGGAGGTGTGACCAAATGTCTGTTCACCAGGTAGGTCAACAAGAAACCAAAGAAAGGATTTTATGTTAGGCCCATCTTGGTGAATCAATGAATTTATTGGACTTGTTTATAGGAATATAACAAGTGTCCTAGTTAGGGTTTCTATTGCTGTGAAGAGGCACCATTACCACAGCAACTCTTATAACAAAAACATTTAATTGGGGCTAGCTTAGTTTCAGAGGTTTAGTCCACTATCATCATGATGGGACATGGTGGCCTGAGGACAGACATGGTGCTGAAGAGGTAGCTGAGAGTTCTACATCTTGATCCACAGGCAGCAAAGGAGACTGTGTCCCTTCATGGAACCTGTAGACCCTACTGAAAGGTCTTTAGGTCACTGGGGTGTGCTCTTGAAAGGGATCATGGGACATATTACAGCCTCTGCCTCTGTCTCTACTCTCCTTTGACTTGTAAACCGCCTTGTTCTGCCACACACTCACTCACAATTCTCCCCCATGGTTTTCAGGCTTATCACAGGCCCAAATCAATAGGACCAGTTTATTCTGGATGGAAACAAATAATAAACAACTTAATAAACAACTTAATAAACAACAAATAGAACTTTCTTGTTTATGAGCCAATAAGTTTGGTGGTTTGAAGGGGAATGGTTCCTATAGACTCATATGTTTAAATGCTCAGGCCCTAGTTGGTGGAACTGTTTAGGAAGGATTAGGAGGTGTGTATATATAACTGGAGGTGGGCATTGAGGTTTCAAAAGCCCACCCCAGGTTCTGTTTCTCTCTGCCTGCTGCCTGGTGATCAGGATGTAAAGCTCTCGGCTTCTGCTCCAGCACCTGCCTGCCTGCTTCCTGCTGTGATGATCTATACTACAATATTTAACTGGTCTTAATAATAAAAATCTAGCCTTGCGGTGGTGGTGCACGTCTTTAATCCCAACACTTGGGAGGCAGAGGGAGGCCGATCTCTGTGACTTTGGGGCCAGTCTGGTCTATAAGAGCTAGTTCTAGGACAGGCTCCAAAGCTGCAGGGAAACCTGGTCTTGAAAAATAATAATAAAATAAAATAAAAATACGGAGTCAGATATGAGGTAGTGAAAGCTGAAATACCAGAGAAGCAGAACATCCAGGCACTAGTGAATCCTGTCTCCTCCTGCTATATTCCTCTCTCCACCCAGCCACATCATTTCCCATCTCCACCTCCCCAGTGCTGGGATTAAAGGTGTGAGTCACCACTGCTTGACTCTTTTAGATTGATTCAATCTCACACAGCCCAGGGTGGCCTTGAATTCAGAGATCCACCTGTCTTTGCCTCCCGAAGGCTGGATTAAAGGTGTGCACCACCACTGCCTGACCTCTGTGGCTAACTGGTGTGGCTAGTTCTGCACTCTGATCTTCAGGCAAGCTTTATTTGTTATAGCACAAACAAAATATCACCATAATGATCACAGGCAAATCCTCTCAAACTGTAAGCCAGCCTCTAATTAAATTATTTTTTTTTTGATAAGAGTTGCTTTGGTCATGGTTTCTCTTTACAGCAATTGTACAGTAACTAAGACATGTAGGTATTTTAACAAAGCAAACACACTAACATTGTATGAAACCAACAAGCGGTCTGAACTGAGGAGCATACCACAGATGTGAGAAATTTTAAACAAAATGATCTGGCAACTAAGTGTGCTATAGTCAGAAGAGGGGGATGGGTGGGGAACAGGTGGATCCAATTTAGAAGAGACGCTCATGCAAGAGGCAGAGTCCCTGCAGGTGTACTCTGCCCTTAAGAAACTTGGACCCTGGATGCCTAAAACCTGTATTCAGACATGACCAGGAGCAACAGGAGAGAAAAAGGCTGGCTAGAAGAAATAAATGAGCTAGAAAGACCCAGATGTGGTGGCCCACACCTATGATCCCAGTACCTGGAAGGCAGAGGATCCTGAATTTGAAGCCAGTCAGAGCCAGGACTGGCTAGTTTTATGACAACTTGACCCAAGCTAGAGTATCATAGGCAAGGGGGCCTCAATTAGAGAAAATGCCTCCATAAGATTGGGTTGTAGGCAAGTCAGTCAGGCATTTTCTTAGTTATTGATTGATGGGGGAGGACCTAGCCCATTATGGGTGGTGCTATCCCTGGGCTGGTGGTCCTGGGTTCTATAAGACAGCAGGCTGAGCAAGCCATGAGGAGCAAGACAGTAAGCAGCTCCCCTCCAAGCTCCTGCCCTGACTTTCTTTGATGATGAATTGTAATGTGAAAGTATAAACCTTTTTCTCCCCGAGTTTCTTTGTTCATGTTTTATCATAGCCATAGAAACCCTAAGACAAAGTCACATAGTGAAACCCTGTCTGCCCCCCGAAAAGGTAAGAAACATGTTAACATGTTTAAAATTAAATTGATAACATAGAGCTTAGGGTAGCAAACATAATTATAAAAAGTAATTGACCAAGGGTAGCAGAGCATAATTTAGAGGCATAATACAGGAATTTTTCTCTGGAATTAAGACATGAATCTTACATTAGAAGAACACACTCTGTTCTTTCACACTGCTGGTGGGAGTGGGAACTGGTGCAGCATGGCAACTCCTCAAAAGAGTGAGGCTAGACCTACTATATGGTCCTGCTCGGCCTCTCCTGGAGGATGTGTGCCCAAAGATGTACACCAGCCCTCCACAGAGCTAGCGGTACACCGTGCTTATTGCTGCACTGCTCACAACAGGAAGGTACAGGGCCAGCCTAGGTGCCCATCAACAGACCAACAGATGAAGAAAATGTGCATATATAGAGTGGAATTTTGCTCGGCTGTGAAGAATGGAATTATGACATTTACAAGATGGACCTGGAGATCATGGTGTTAGCCAAAATAAACCAACTCTCAAAGGGGATCATGAGAGAGAAGGAAGAGATCTAAAGGGAGAAGAACGACAGTGAGTGGTGTGTGTGTGTGTGTGTGTGTGTGTGTGTCACGAAAATGAGTGGGGAGAACCAACAAAATGGGGAGAGGAACTACATGGGAGGACAGTCGTGTAGGGTAGGAATGAAGGAGAAAACACATAATGCCAGGTGTGGTGGTGCACGTCTTTAATCCCAGCACACGGGAGGCAGAGGCAAGTGGACCTCTGTGAGTTCGAGGCCAGCCTGGTCTACATCTTGAACTCCAGGATATCCAGGACTATCTAGAGAGACCCTGTCTCCAAACCCCTCTTCCGAAAAAAGAGAAAAAGAAAAAAATATATATAATGATATATATACATGACAATGTCATTCTTTGTATGCTACCAAAAAATAGATATCAATGAATGAATGTTTTTTGTTCTAGGAAACCCACTAGAAAATGCTAGACTCTCAAATATTCTGAGGAAGTTGCTTCACCACTATTCCATAAAAGCAAATCTCACTGGATTCAGTGAGAAACAAAAAGCTTTAGTGGCAGAAAGCAGAAGGTCATTTCCAAAGTTCTGGGCAGAAAAAAAGAAAATGCATGATTGCAGGCAGGAGAAAAGCAGAATGTTTTGCTAAGCATGCAGGGAGCTTGAAGCACACCTCTAAAGAAGCCATTGGCTAGAAAGAACCAGCAGTTCAGCAGAACAGCAACCTGTGTGTAAGAATTAAAGAATTAAAACCTCAGTCCACCTTCTAGACGAAGGTGCCTCGAGTCAGGTTAGGTATTGACCCAGGTGAAGAAAGAAGGCTGGACAGCTGCAAGCCCCTGCCAGGCAATTACTACCACCAAGGCTGAATGTGTGGAGCAGAAACTTATTCTTTTTATTGTTTCTACTCTTGTTCTGTATTTTAAGACACAGTCTCCCTGTGTGGTCCAAGCTGGCTCTAAAGGAAATCCCTCAGTCCCAAACCACAGTCCAAAACAGGACCCAGGCTTCAAGAAACCTGCTGCCCATGGGCTTCTGGAAAGTGACCCTCCTCCCCCACTACCACACTGGCCCTGGAGCCAGGAGTTTGCAAAAATAGGCATGCTGGTTCAGCCTGCAGCCTTTCAGTCACAAGAACAGGCAATCTGACCCACCCACAAGCCCTTTCTGGGCCACAGGAAGCCAGGCAGTCCTCCCTACTCTGCACTACAATGGCTAAGTCCCAAACCCTGAACAGACTCCTCAGTCCCTAGAGTACTTAGCTGCAGCGTCTGGGGACCCCAGCCTCTCAGGTTGTTCTGGTGGTTTGAGGTAGAACTGAGTCTCTTCCATTCTCCTTGGCTGATTATTTCTTACAGACTCGCATTCTACATGACTAGTTTATAATCTATCAGGGCTCTAACACTACAGAGGGATAACCCCTGTCCCAAATTTAGAGTTTAGTAATTGCTTCAGTTCAGTTTATCTTTTATAAACATTTGCACCCAAGTTGGCAGGATCCTTTCTCATTAAAGATAAATGTGATTAGAAGTCGACATGAGAAATTTAAAATATAACTGTTTATAAAAAACCCTCTCCACCTCTCTACCATGTCTGGGTAGAGAGAGACAACTTAGAAAGACATCCGTGTGAAATCAAGACGTTAGTTTGGTTTGGCTTTTATGGTTTAGTTTTTTGTTTTCTTAGTTTTGTTTTTGTCTGTTTGTTTTTTATTTTATGTGTTGCTTGTTTTTGTTTGAAAACCATGAAGTCTTTTGGAATTCTAACCAGGCAAAGATGTGTAAGATCTGTTTACTCTGCAGAACCTGGCCATGACTTTAACTGTGTAAGGATGGGTCGCTTTTGTTTATGCTGCATATGTTGAACGATGTAAGGATGTGTTTCATTAATAAAGATGTATTGCATTTGTTTCACCATGCCTGCCTAAGGCACCTGATTGGTCTAATAAAGAGCTGAATGGCCAGTAGCTAGACAGAGAAAGGATGGGTGGGGCTGGGCGGGCAGAGAGAATGAATAGGAGAACACTAGCTCAAAACAAAAAAATGGAAGAATGAGAGGAGGAGGAGAGAATAAGGGGCACACCTGGGGCCAGAAGTCAGGCGCCACCAGCCAGACAAGAGAAGCAATCAAAGTAAAGTATACAGAAGAAAGCTACTAAGACCCAAGGCAAATGGTAGATGAAGAGAAACAGGTTAATTTAGCCAGAAACGTGCCTAAACTAGGCCAGGCATTCAAAATTAATAGTAAATCTTCGTGGTATGCTTTGGAGTTGGTTGGTGGCCCAAAATAAAAGCCTGGTACAACTGGGGAAGGACTGAAGTGCAGCTCAGGGCATGCACAAGGCTCCTAGGTCCGTCCCCAGCATGCAAGGAAGAATAAAGGATGGGCGCCATTGCTCTAAAATGAAGGTATGTGTGGGGTGCCCTGGTCCTTATATGACATTGGCTTGATAGTATCAGTCACATCTTAAATGTCCTGCGTAGCCTGTCTCGGAGGTTTGGTCACAGGCTTCACATGCTATGGGGGAGATGGGACTTGGGTGGAGGAAGTCAGGTCACTGGGGGCCTGTTCCTCCCCGACTCTCTTCCTAATCACCAGGAAGTGACCGGCATTGTTCCCTGCCACTGTGTTCAGTGGGCCGAGTGACCGCAGATTGGAACCTCTTGAAGCCATGAACCTAAAACTAAGTCGTCCCTCCTTTTAGCTCAGGCATTGTGTCGTAGTGACAGGAAAATTACCATGTTAGCCTGCCAATCACTTCCTCTCCTATTCCTTTGCCCACAGGGAGATATTAGTTATCCAAACAGCACAATTTATGGAACTCGGGAGTGTTGTAACATTCTTTTGGGTCTCAAGAGGAAAACTGAACTCACAGTGATACAGTTTCCCAGTCCAGCTGAACAAATGGGACGTCTAAAGAAGCCATCTGGAGCCAGCCTTGTGCGGGGAGCTGTCGGGACTCAGCTGCACAGGGTTTCCACCTGGGCTCTACCGTCTGTCAGCGGAGCAAGAAGCTTGGGAAACGTAATGTCAAGTCTTCCCCTGCCTGAGTGAAATCACCCTGCCGTGATGCTCTTGCTTAGCAGCGGCGGGTCTGATTAAACTGGCCGCCAGGGATGGCCCGTGAGTGCATGAGTCCTGCGGGGGCTAATCAAACTGCCCAGCCAGTGACTGCGAGTGAGCGTGAGCAAGCAGGCTTTAGCCAGGGTACATTTCGTTTATGGACTTCTCAACGTTCTGTGTGATTCCCTGCTTTTTCTCACACTCACAAAGCAGCCCTTACTGTACCATAACTTCAGACTGTCTTCGTTAACTTAAAGGAATCCCCACACCCACTAAGCAGCTGCTGCAGCTGGCCAGCGCGATTCGAGGAATGTCTCCATGCACACAGGCATGTGAGCACTTGCCCTCCAGCTGCAATCGTCTCATGCTCTGGGTTCACATGCACTTGCCTTCGCCAACATGATGAACCATTTCCTTTAAACTGTGGAGCAAAATGAACCCTTGCTTCTTAAGTGTGCTTTCTGGTCGGGTGCTTTGTCCCAAGAGCAAGAACAGTAATTGGTACACAGCCCTTACCCATTCTTCCCTCTCTGGCCACAGACACTTGTCGATCTGTTTTCTACCCCCATAGTGAACTATCTGAGGCCCTTTGTATAATGCAGATGTGCAATATGTGGTGTTTTATGACTAATTTTTTTCAGTGAGCAAGTTTTTCAGGTTCATTCATATTGTAATTTAGATCTATTTTATTCCTTTATATTGCTGAGTGTTATTCCCTTATATGGATATAGTTTTGTTTACCCAATCCCAATTAATAAGTTTTGGGACTGTTTCCATTTTTGATTATTAATAATGCTGCTATGGACATTTGTGTGCCAGTTTTGTGTGGATGTATATCATTTCTGTTGTGTATGCTAAACACAGAATTGCTTGGTCATGTGTGGTAAGTTCATGTTTAACATTTCAGAAATTTTCCACCTCCTTCTGATGTGGTCGCATTGTTTCTCAGTAATTGGCAATGCCTCATGCTTCTTGCTCACCTGTACCTTTATCAACACTTTTTATTATGGATTTTTGTTTTGTTTCTAATTATAGCCACTTTAGTAAGTCTTTTGTGGCTTATGGATTTGAACATCTCTTTTTGCTTGTTAGCTCTTTGTACGTCTTCCTTAGAAACGTTCTCTTCAAATCTTTTGCCCAACTTCTGAGTTGTTTTCTTGTTTTTTGAATTGCAAGAATTCAATCTCTTCTATTTCCCCTTCCCAGGGAGATCCGGGCATCCCCTCATGAACCCTCTTTGTTGCCTAATATTTCTGGGGTTGTGGATTGTAGCATGGTCATTCTTTATTTTATAGTTAATATCCACTTACTAGTGAGTTTATACCATGTTTGTCTTTCTAGCTCTGGTTTACCTCACTCAGGATAATTTTTTTCTAGTTCCATCCATTTGCCTTCTAATTTCCTGGTGTTCTTGTTTTTAACATCTGAGTAATAGTCCATTGTGTATACATACCACATTTTCTTTATCTATTCCTTGGTTGAAGGACATACAGGTTGTTTCCAGGTTCTGGATATTACAAATAAAGCTGCTATAAACATAGTTGAGCAAGTGTCCTTATGTCACGACCACCCTCGACCCACAAGGATGACGCGCGACACCGGAGCTCTTCTCACTGCAGTTTTATTCAGGACCCCCCCCCCTTTTTTTTTTTTACAATCGAAGATATCTCTCTCTCCGGGCAAAACCTCCCCCAGCCCTTAAGTAGGCCTGGGCTACCAACCCTGGATAGCCACGTGGGCGCCGTTCATTGGTCCACGCTCACGCAAGCATCACCCGATGATCGCAAGGGTCCGGCCTCAGCCATATATGGTGTTGTTTTTCACTGAGAGCACTGGCTTTCGGGATCGCGGAGGCCGAAAGCCAGCGCCATCTTTAAGGCGCAGTTCCACGCACCTCTCTACATCCTTGTGATATGATTGAACATCCTTTGGGTATATGTCCAAGAGCAGTAGAGCTGGGTCTTTTGGTAGCCTGATTCCCAGTTTTCTGAGAAAAAGGCCACACCAACTTCCAAAGTAGCTGTACATATTTGTACTCCAGTTCCCAAATAATCCCTCTGAGGCTTAATATTAACTACAAAGTGTTTGTTCTATTAGCTCAGGCTTATTATTAACTAGCTCTTACAGCTTAAATTAACCCATTTCTATTCTGTATTTTATTATGAGGCTTGTGGCTTGTTACCTCACATCTTGCTTCTCCGATGGCTGCTGGCATCCCCCAGCCTCTGCCTTCTTTTTCCCTGTATCCTTATTTGGATTTCCCACTGAAATTCTGTTATGCTATGGGCCAAAGCCCCTTCTTTATTAACCAATGGTAATAAAACAGATTCACAGCATACAGAAGGGCATTTCACATTACCTCCCACTAACGATGGAGGAATGTTCCCCTTGCTCTACATCCTATCTTAGCCATTCTGACGAGTGTAAGATGGAATCTCGGAGTCATTTTGGTTTGCATTTTCCTGATGGCTAAGAGTGTTGAAAATCTTCTTAAGTGTTTCTCTGCCATTTGAGAGTCTTCTGATGCCATTTGCAAAGAAGAATCCTCTTTTCCCACTGAATTCCTCAGTATGTTTGACTGATTCTTTGATCCTTAATATTACGGTTTCCATGTCATACTAGCTTTGTCTCTGCAACTCTGTGGTCAGTTTTTAAAGGAGAAGGTTAAAGTCCCCCAGCATGGTTCTTATTCTAATCTGCTTGGTAGTCTGTGTCATCTTGCTCCTTTTTCTTATTACTGCTTTACATTTATGATTCATCATTTTTTTCTGTTTTCACTTTCATTGATTCATAATCTTGTTTTTGTTATTTTCTAGGTTCTAGATTCTTGGATTTATGTATTTGTTCTCAAACTATAAATTGGGCATTAGTCTTGACATCTGTCAGGGTTTCATTTCCTAACATATGGCATGAAGGCCACCGATGACTCTGGTGTTACCATAGCCATATGCCTCGACCTAAAGCTGCCTTTAGGGCTAAATATGCTCACTCCTCAAGAGTTCTCTTTGACACACACCGTTTTTATCCCTAGGTTTAAAAAAGTTTCTTTTATCTAATATCAATGTAATTCCACTCTCTTCTGGCTTTTGTTGTGGCCACTAAACAGTGCCCTGTAGGTTCCTCACTTGGAGTAATTACTGTGTGATTTTATTCTTCTCACTCGTTACAGACTGTTGGATTTTGAATGTGCCATTATAGACTATTGTTGGGTTTTGTTTTTCATATCTAAAGTCTATTTTTATGTTTGTAGGTGTAATAAGTATATGCATATAGTGTGTGTGTGTGTGTGTGTGTGTGTGTGTGTGTGTGTGCGTGCCTGTATATATGAGTTACCCATGCAGCTTAGTTCACTTATAACACCAGAGAAAGCCTGGTTTTATCCTGTTCCACTCCACTTCTTTCGTCCTTCCCTGTTCTGCATTGGGTTGAGGATTTTTCCCCTTTACCTTTGTTTGCCAATACTGCGTTTCTTTTCCTTCATTGTTACCCTTGAACTTTTAGCATGTATTACCCAACAGTTGGAAGTTTACCATTCTCTCTGTCTTCCTCTCTGAAGGCTATATGACCTTAGGATACTTCAGTACCCCTCCGCTGTCCTTGCTTTTCCTAACCTTGTGCTCCTGCTTGGTTTTAGGTTGCGCTAGACATTGTTTCCTCCCATTGGATCAGCAGCAGTCAGTGGTGGGTCAGGTTTACCTGCCTGTTTGTCTCTGGTGGTCACTATTTCTCTCTTCCATTTCCCTCTGATGTTGGTTTCACCCTCCCTGGGGTTTACTTACCCACGGTGATATTTTCTGTAAGACTTTATGAATGATAGATTCCTTTAGACTTTACCTAAAATGCAAAATCTCTTTTTCTGCCTCACTTTTGATTGGTTCAGCTAGTTACAAAATTCTAAATTGTAACTTACTTTCCTTCTACATTTTGAAAATATGTTTCCATTGTCTCCTTTGGCTGTAACTAGTGAGCGACCTGCTGTCACTTGGTCTGTTGTATTGGTTGGCAGTCTTTCATCTCTGGTCATGCTTTCAACCTCTTTAATGTGTATTCTGCGATTCTCCCACACACTGTCTAGGATAGAGTTATTTCAAGTCTTGCCGAGATTGATTATGTGCCTTTTGGTTGAGCATTCTTTTCTTCCTCTTGTCCTGGAATTCTCATCATGGCTCCCTGTAGTCTCCATACTTCTCCCTGCTGCTTTCTTTGCCTCCCTTCTCTGTACTGAACCATCTTAACCTTGGGTCTCTCAAACTCTTTTTATGTTTTCCATGTCTTTACCCTCGTGCTATATTTTCTGTAATTTCTTTAAGTGTTCCTTCTAATTTATTAATTCTCTCTTCAATTTCTTTTTCATCAGTTCACTTTTAATTTCAATGTCTTGGGGTGTAGTTCAGTGGCAGAACCCTTACCTGGCATGTGTGAGGCTCTGGGTTTGATTGCCAGAATAAATAGATAAATAAATAAATTCAGTGACTTGTGTTGTTTCTAAACATTCTGTTTCTTTCCCAAATCTCCCCTACCCATTTTTTATAATAATAACAGAGTGTTGATGAACTTTCTGTAACTGTACCAAAATATCTAAAACAATTAACTTTTAAAGATAAATGGTTTAACTCTCAGGAGGTTTCAGTGCATAGTTAATTGGCCTCGTTGGGTTTAGCCTTTGCTAAGGAAGGATAGCACGGTGGAAATAGAGTGGTAAAGCTCTTCATCTGTCCAGAAAGAAAGGTAAAGAGGGAGACTGGGGTCCACGATCTCTTTCAAGGCATAGTTCCAGTGACCTAAAGACCTCCTACATAGCCCTTCCTCTTCATGGTTCCAGAACCTCTCAACAGCACAGCTCTGAGGACCAAGCTTTTAACACACGGCCTTTGGAGAGAATTAACAATCAAACTATAGCAACCACCCATTCCCAGCATATTTGCAATGGTCTAAGCAGTGTAAGGGGGGAGGCATTTAATCCTCACAGCCCATCACTGTGGGCACTACTATCTGCACTTGCCAGATGAGGAATCTAAGCATATGAGGTAAGTCTCCTAAAGCTTCGCGGGCAGTAAATGGTAGTGTTGACTTCCAAACACAGCAACCGAGCTCCAGTTTCTATCCCCTAGCTACCATGCGAAAGCAATTTTGATCCATTTTGGTTTTTAGTAGTGTTTTAATTAGATATTCTAGGGTTTAATTATTTGAAACATGATTGCTTGACAGTCTCTTTTACATCATCATTTTATCATGTGAAATCCTCAGGATCTTCTAGTGCTGGCCTGTGTGTCTCTTGACTCTTCAGAAGGAATCTTCATACATTTCATAGTTTTTGTTTGTGAGCTCATCTTTAGCAAACTTGTCCAATGAGACTGCCCTGTGGCCTGCACTGTAGAAGAGTCCCTCAAGAGCTCTTTTTCACTCACCACAGGAAATTCTCTGGACCACTTCTATGGTCACTAATCATTTAATGGGGCACGAATTATCTTGGTTCCTGGACTGCTTCTTTGATGACTGGTGATCTTGGGGAACACTCTAGGTCTTGATTTCTAGACCACTTCTTCGGTCACTTACCATCTAAGGCGCTCTCATCTTGTCCTGGGCTACCTGCAAACTTGAATCTACATTCAGGGAGAAAACCAACCAGAAATATTTTATTTTTCACACGATCATTTTTGTCCACTAAGAGCATACAGGTTCTTTTCTGTCTGTCTGTGGTAGTGACGGCTTTCTGAGATTTCATTGTTGGTGCAGCCCTTTAGAAACCACGGTAGCTTTTAACCAACCCCAGCTGTAGGAACATTTCATATCCTCTCTGCTGGTTTCCACTCTTTGTCAGGCACACACCTGGGCCTTTTTTTATCATGCAGTTTATACAAGTATTAAAATATTTTTGATAGATTTTGTGCAGCTTTCTTAGACAGTGCAGCAAAGGAGAATTACCAAATTATTCTTCCTTACTTATATGAAAATCAGAAGTCCCATTCCCACTCTTTAAAAAAGCTTCATTGTTACTGCATTAATGAAAAGTCAAGAACATTCATAAAATTATTGGAATGAAATGAAAAAATAGTACTGGAAATGGCTGTATGTTTCCTTATTTTTTATTTTATGTGTGGCTGGGGTTTGTAAGTATACAAGTATTTATAAGTGTCATTTTTACTTACTATTGTGTGTTTCTTATAAAATTAAAATTTTATTATAATGAAAGAAAACTTCTGTGGATAAATGGAGGCCACTGAGATGCCTAAAGATTGGGCAAAGGTGTTTGTTATATAGCTTGACCACCTAAGCTTCATCCCAGAACCCCTGTGTTGGGAGAAAAAAAAAACAACTCTCCAAGTTGTTCTCTGACCTCCGCATGTGTACTTTGGTGCATACCCCTCACAAATACACAAGACAGACAAACAGACAAAAGAAAAGATAAATGGGAGGCTTCAAGGATGTATTTGGCTATTCTGCAAATTTATTATTCTGTACCTACCACCTAGATATTTCAAAAAGAAATACCCAAGCTAATATCCCTGTGATTTCAATTAGTTCTATAGCCCTGATAGACACCATATATTTGAAGGATGTAATTTAAAGACCATGGTTTTAAATGTTTATTCTGAGTGACTCAACTATTATTTCTAGTTGCCCGTGTGCTAAAACATCTTCCACACTTAGATACCCCCATTCTGCCTTTCTTGGTGGATACTGCTCAACAAGGTCAGGATGTCTGAAGTGGGCCTACGACTACCTATATCACATGCTGGGAGGGACTAGAAGGGATTGACAAGCTTCCCACTATGCCAAAACACAAGGATAACTCAGTGACAAGTAATAAGCTTCTTAGATGGGATGGCACTTCTTTCCAACACTAGAAGTGGTCTGGCTTCAAGAGAATAGGTCCCATGTCTTAGCTGCTCTTGCAGATGCCAGTCCAGCACTGTCTCAGCCTTTTGTCCCCTCCAGGTGACAGAATTACTGAGGGATGAACGCAAACTGAGTATCTGGGAGGAGAAGATCCTGGAATCATGGTGGGCTCGTAGGTTTGCAAGATGGAAAGGGTTCTTGGGAGGCAGATTCTCAGATCCCAGCGATCAAGCAATCAGCTCAAACTCATGCAGCCTGCTGAATAGTGTATATGCACACCCTACAAGTCACCTGATGACCTTCCACATCTGTCGGCACACTGAAATGGCTCAACAAAATACTTGAACTCTGAGTCAGGTTCTTGATAATAATGATGATGATGATGCAAGTCGATTCCATTCAAATTTAGTTCCAAGTGAGATGCCTTATAACAATTATTTATTACTATCATTATTATTATTTTATTATTACTATTATTTGAGACAGACCTCAGACCTGGTCTTAAGCTTAGAATGCGGTTGAGGCTGCTCTTAAACACCTGATCATCTTGTGTTCATATCTCAAGTTCTGGGATTACAACATGACAAGTCTAAATGAGATTCTTAAGATTTGTATTATAAACAATCGGATGTCCTATAATAATTCTTTTATACCAGTACACCCAAGAAGTCATGTGGTGACATCCCAAAGAGAAAGTCACCTATGAGAATATCCTGAGTTTGGGTGAACCCTAAAGTGTCTACGCAAATGGAAATGTCGGAGTTTATCTGGAGCTAATACTCTTTCTTATCTGGATAGGATACACTTTTCTGCCATCAGATGAAAGGAGGTCTCAAATGCCCAGTTAAATCCATAACCTGTGAAAATCTTGCCCACCAAATCAGAAAAGCCACCTGAAGGCTTTAGTTATAACTAAGCAAGTGGCTGCACCTCCAAATGAAAGAGAGCCCAGGGCTCACTCGGGAAGGGCCAACATCAGAAGCAGGGAGGCTGCTGGACTTCCCTCCGCTGCCGTC
This sequence comes from Alexandromys fortis, assembly GCF_014885135.2. Taxonomy (NCBI): domain Eukaryota; kingdom Metazoa; phylum Chordata; class Mammalia; order Rodentia; family Cricetidae; genus Alexandromys; species Alexandromys fortis. Next base: position 5,415,098 of record NW_026067970.1, read on the forward strand.
GATACTCCCGGCTGCTTGTCTGCTCCCCTCTGCTCTTTCTGAGAATATACCTCCTCTCGTCCCACCACGGAGCTAGAACTCGGGCAGCGTTCCTAAGCCATGTGCCATAGTACTAGCTACAAATAGTTGGAACCATCTGTCTTAAGACCTCATTCCCAAACCCTCGGACAGGAATGGGACTGGCCTACTTTGGTCCTGTTTCTATCTCTATGTTCAATCCAAAGTGGCCTGAAGGGCTCTGACGTCACTGCTATGTGCTCACCACTTTGAGCAAGCACGTAATTATCCGGGGACTGGAAATGGCTGTGAGCTAGGAAGGCACCCTCAAAATTGGTGACGTCTGTGGGACTGGTCCCTCCCTTTCCCCAGCCACAAAGAGGATCTGCCAATTCCTGTTTTAAGGGGAGGCAAAGGTCACACACGGGCTGTCTTTTGTCCATGCACCCAGCAGTGTGGGAAGTTAAATGGGTTGTCTTTACACATCCTGAAAACAACCCTAAGAGATGGGAATGCTAATTTCCATATTTATAGATAATGAAAGTGGTGTTCATAGAAGCTAGCTAGCATGTGACGGAACTCGGGCCTGAACCTAGACAAAATCAGCTTGCTGCCGAGGAGACAACTGTTATTAAGAATGCTAGAACGTCTGCAAGCTGTGCATCCTCAGATACTAATAACTCGCCCGGGGCAGGATCCCACGCAGTAAATGCTCCCCCGGAAGACTATTAATAAGAGCCTATCGGCCTTCCATTACAGCAGCAGTCTTCTCATCAGAGTGCTCTGCTCACATTACCACAACAAAACCCTTTTAAGACATGGGTACCCAACTTCCGTGAGAGGTTTCCGCCAAGACACATGTGATTAGGAGTGACAACGGACATGAGAACAGTGGCTGATGTCTGTGTTACCTGTGACTGACCTTCAGCCGCCATTTAATCCAATGGATTATAGAGGCTTGTGTTGGGCTGTAAATTCACTAGCTTGCCAGCATCTTGTCTTAGCCTTTAGGATGTATTCATGTCCATTGCTCTCCTGACTTCAAGCCAAATGTAACTGTTTTGAGGACCCAGCTGATATACAAAGCTCATCCTGTCTGCAGAAAAGCTATCTGTGGGTAATGAGCAATCTTCCATTTACTGCAATAGTTCTCAATCTGTGGGTGATGACCCCTTTGGGGAGTTGAATGACCCTTTCTCAGGGGTCACCTAAGACCATCAGAAAATACATGTATTTTACATTACAATTCATAACAGCAACAAAATTACAGTTGTGAAGTCGTGATGAAAATTTATGCTTGGGCATCACCACCACAAGAGGAACTGTATTAAAGGGTCACAGCATTAGGAAGGTCAAGGAGCACTGATCTACTGTACCCGGAGAGTGTTAGCTCTCTAAAATATAATCCACATTATGAAACTAGTCTTCTATGACCTCAACAAGGCAAGAACTTAGCCAATGGGGAAATGTAAGTTAAAACCACAAGATATCTCTTCACATTCTCTAGGATGTCTATAATTAGAGGCTGAAGGCCAGAGAGCAACAAGCGAAGGCAAGGATGCAGAAAAATCGGAACCTTTGCATTGTGGGGAGTTAGGAGTGTAAATGGCACAGCTATTTTGGGAAAGCATTTGGGCAACTCCTCAGTAGGCTAAACATAGAACTACTGTAGGGCCCAGGAATTCCACCCCTGGGTGTAGACCCCTGAGACCTGGAAAGTGATGTTTAAAGAAAACACACATACAAAAGACATTTGCCAAAAAGTGAAATAGCTCAGGTGTCCATCAAGTGATGGATGGATGAGCAAACTGGGGTAAGTCTGTGCCGTGGGATGGGATTCCGCCATACAAAGCAATGACACAACTGAAAACTATGACATGGGAGCTTAAAACATTGTCATTGCAAAAAGTCAGATGTAAGAGGTCACACAGTGTATGAGTCCATTTGTACAAAGTCTTTATAGGTAAAGCCACAGATTCTGAAAGCAGATTGGTGGTTAGGAGTTAGGAGAGAGGAGGATAGGATATGACTAGCAAAATGCATATGGGTTTTGTCCGAAGCAATTAAAACATTGTAAAAGAGAATGATGGTTTTTACACAACAGTCAGAAAAGTATAAATGTTTCACCATAATTCCCAAGAAATGTCTAAGGACCTCTTTGCAAAGGAAACCAACAGTTTTCTTTCTCTAGTATCTGAGTGAATGAATGAGATTAAAAAGCCCTACCCGGCTGTGATGCCTGTGACCCACAACCGTAACCAGCGTGGCAAGATAACCCTAAGGATGCAGTAGTGGCTCTCATATCTTAACAGTTACCAACGGCTCTCTAAGCGGACTTGAGGCCTGCTCAACAGGAGGGAAATCACACCTGGTACTAGAAACCTAGCCAACTACTGCAGACTAGTGAGGTTCTGGATTTAGAGAATGTTCTACTGCTACGTTACTAAAGCATAATTACTATCTGCATTCTGAGTATTCATCTTCATACCCACAAATAAATCGAGTTCTCGCCCCTCTTCAAAGAAGCTTCTCTTTGCAGCAGATGGAGACAACTGGTCAAAATACAGAGATCAACTGACCAGGGGGTGGCTAGCCCGAGCTGGTAAATCTCAAATCATTCCAGTAGGGCTCAGGGACTATGGAAAAAAGAGAGGCAGAAAGATGTAAGAAACAGAGGATCAGGGCTGTACTGTCTGTCCTACTACGTGTACTATGATACTATGTGTACTATGGTACTATGCCTGTAGTGCGGCACCTGCACTACAAGGCGATTTGCATTCGAGCCTCGGGCAAGAGCCTGGAGATTTAAACACACAGAGACACAGAGAGAGACACAGGTCATCCTTGAAACAAGAATACCCACTTTATTGTGTTACAGGGCAGTTTATATAGAATCTCTCTGATCAATGGCCACACCCCCAACTCTCAGCTGCAAGCCCACGAGAAACCTCTCCCCTGTCTCATGCTCAGAGCAGCTGCAAGCATAACAAGTTGTTTATAGGAAATTCAGGGTCTGGGGGGCCACAGCCCTCAATACAGGGCATCTGCTATGAGATTACTTTTCTCCTAGAAATGCCAGGGAAACTTCACCCATTATACTTCAACAAAATATGTTTGGGTTTCTGTCCTGCCTGGTTTCTGTCCTCCCACCAGGTCCCACAGCCATTTAGTCCCAAAGAAATCACACAGAGGTCTATATTAATGTTAAACTGATTGCCCCATTAGCTCAGGCTTCTTTATTAACTCTTATAACTTACATTAACCCATTATTCTTATCTATGTTAGCCACGTGGCTGAGTACCTTTTTCAGCAGGGTAATCACATCTTCCTTCTTCTGTGATTGGGACAGGACTGGGGAAGAATGGGCTTCCTCCTTCCCAGAATTCTCCTGTTCTCATTGACCCACCTCTACTTCCTTTCTGGTTGTCCCGCCTATACTTCCTGCCTGACTACTAGCCAATCAGCATTTATTTAAAACATAATTGATAGACAATTGTCCTGCACCAAAAGTGGCTGCCTAAACAAGACCTGAACAAAGAGAAGACAAGCTAATGTGGAAGGGGGACACGTCATTGGGCCCCACCTCTAGACAAAGAACTACAGGATACTAAGGAATGCTGAGGGAGAATTAGTCTTCCAGGGATAAGCCCCTTAACTGGTTATCCAATACCAAACTGTAGTTCTGAAATCATATATGTGCAAGCAACAATAAATAGGCCCACAAGTCATATTTATATATTATTTCATATATTACAAAGCTAATAACATAATACACATATATCACAACTAAAGAAAAAGATCATAACCATTAATTGGAGAGGGAGTAGGGGGCATAGAAAAGATTAGAGGGAAAAAGGGAAGGGGTAAATGATGCATCTTTATTTTATTTTTTAAAAGAAATAAAGTGTGTTTTTAAGGTTTTACGGAATTCAGCAAAATTCTTAGGACAAAAAATTTATGCCCAGATTTCTACCCCTGAACATCTTCAGCCTCCCATTCTTGGAACTGTACCTCAAAGACAGTTTCATCCAGTCTCACCCCCTTGAGTGTAAGATTTCTGTCTCATTCTATGCCAATGTAAAGTATGCATTGTGCATGTGTTTTACCTAAGAGAAATGAAATCGAGACCCAGAAGCAGAGCCAAGGTTATGTACTAGGATTAGGCTCAGAAGCTTTGAGTTGCAAGATTGCAGAGGAGAACAGAGCCTTCCTCTCTGCCAACCTGTGTTTTCATGGACCAGGACGTGTTTGACTTCCTTCACTAGGAAGCTGGTCCTAAAATGGTCACATATATTGGATATCAGGAAGACACTGGTCAGAAAAAATCTTCAGAGAAATTGGCATACCAGCAGGATGAAGAGGTTTATCTATGCTCCTTGCCTGGAAGATGAATTGACTGCATTCATTTGTGGCTTAATCTTTGGCTATCTGTTCAGAGGAAGATTTTAGAGAGGATGTTGTCTCAGTTTCTAAATCGATGAAGAAGCAATGTCAAAGATCCCAAACTAGCCGACTGCTGCTTCCAGAAGTGCTGGCCTCATCAGCATGAATCTCCCCTTCAGGAAATGGTGCTCATATTTTCCTGTCTCAAGCCTTTTAGAATTCCCTTTATCTAGCTAGCTAAGGCAGTCACTCTGAACTTGGGGAAATGGCTGAGCCAGGTAGGGCTTAGGAGAAAGCAATATGCCTAGTTTTCTCTCTGGATGTGCAGCTGCCCTAGCTTAGATACTTCCTCCTAAGGAAGATGGAGAGCAGGATGCCCAAGCTAGTGATGTGCGCAATCTTTCCCTCTATGTTGAAGGATGCTGTAAACTGCAGGTCCCAGTCGGCCCTATTCTTCTGAGGAGCCAGCTGTGTGGCTAATCCAGCATGTTAGGCAGGTAGCAGATTAGCTGTGTCTTTGAGCTACATTGTCTCCATTTATGACGCTCCAGTGGGAGGCAGTCAGTCATAAATGCATCTGCATAGAGAAATAGAAGAGCATGACCCAAGAACACAAGATAGTCAGGGTGAATCTGGCTATTTCTGGGCTTCCATCCAATGGCCTTCTTCTAAGATGCAGCATCACAACACACTAGCTTGTGAGCTGCTTGCTATGGGGATTGGTCCATCTGGCTATTCTAGTTCTCTTTGGTAAAGAAATGCCGTCATATCTATATATGGATCTTTCGGTATCCTCATTGCCAAGTGGGCATGAATCAGGCAAGACCCTAAAAGCTGTGTGTGTCACACTTGGAGCTATACTTCCCATGGTGTCATTTCCCTAATTTATTTCTTAAAAAGGCTTGCTATGACTCACTTTCAGCTTTCTATAGCCTTTGAATATGCCCTCTTCCGAGGTTGTTTTGTTGCTGTTAAAAGTATCCTGAGTCTCATCACCTTAAAGTTCTTCTTTCTTCCTGGGGCTGCTATGAACTCGTGTAATTTTTTTTAAGACTTCTTTGTATTTATCTGCGTGTCTGTGCATGTGTGTGCCACATGCCTGGGAGTGCCTGCAGAGGCCAGAAGATGGTGTCAGACCTGCTGGGTTAGAGTTACAGGGGTTTGTAAGCTGTCTTGTATGGGCGCTCCTCACTTCTGACACGCCTCTCCATCTCCCGTGGGTACTTATTTAGAGCAGGTGGAATAGGCGCTATGTGGGATGCACGCCCAGCTCTACTTTTTCACAGAAAACGCCCATCTTCATAAGGCAGCCATGTTTGTATTAAATGGATTCCTGACAAAGAAAATATACAAGTTCAGTACAGTGTCGTAAAACTCAGTTTCCAGTATTTCTGAATCAAGGTTGTTTGAATCCCTTGATGTAGAAATGGGCTTTCTTTGGATTGCCAGCTTCCAAATAATGACACTGAGACTTATTAAGTTTGAAATCTTGGCCTTAGCATAGGCTTTTCGCAACAAGCTCTGAAAACTTAAAATAATCCATTATATTAATCTACATTCTGCCTTGTCGCTCATTACCTCTGCTCAGTATCATGTGTCCTATTTCTCTGTATTTGGCTGGAAAACCCCAAACACCTCAGATTCTTCTCAGAGTTCCTCTATTTCCCTAGAAGTCACACCTCTCTTCTCCTGCCTAGCTATTGGATGTTCAGCTCTTTATTAAACCAATCAGAAGGTGCCTTGGCAGAGATGCAGCTTCATGGTAGACAAAAAGATTATTCCACAACATTTCCCCTTTTGTCTAAATAAAAAGGAAAGGTATTAACTCTAACACAGGTAAACTATATACAATGAAAACAATTATTAAATAAGAATTTCATTCACAATGCCCAGTTTATTCATATTTGCCAAATTCAGAGAAGGTTGCTATTATCTATCCCATTTTAATGAGTAAAGTTTTATACTGAAACCATTTTCAATAATAACTTGTATTATCAGTTTTAAAAATATCCTTTTTGAGCTTAAAACATTTTCTTAGATTTAACAGCTAAAGTTTTGATGTCTCTTGACTTTATAAACTTCACATCTCTTTTGTGAGAGTCTACTGAATTTGGTGACAATGAAAACTGTAAAACTGTAACTAATTTAGTCTTCATCCCCATAAGACACCTGAGAAAGATAAATTATTACCTGAGTAAACAGGGAGTGAAGAGCAAGCAACTTTCAAAACTATAGAAATGATAGATATAGACAAAGACAGCTTGTTCATTTCCTGGCCCTTCAGACCCAAAATAATCTTACAGAATCACACAGGGGGTATTGTTAATCAGGTATTTCATGGGTATCCTGTGTGGTAGGTTCATCTCAGCTAGCAGTCCTGAAGCTGTCATGGATATTGAACCATCTAGGTCATCGCCTCATGGGGTCTTGTTTGATCAAACCATATTAGCCAGTAAGGAAAACAGCTTTCTATCTTCTGTGGAAACAAACAAACAAACAAAAAAAAAAAAAAACAGAAACTCTTTTTCAAAGCAACATATCCTTAGACCTAAATTTTGAAGTCAAGATACCTTTAAATATATATATGCTTAGCTTAGCAGCCTGTACAATGAAATGTCTCTCTGTACTCATTCACAGTCAAAAAAAATTCAAAGAAAGCAAACAGTATACATAAGACAGACTCTGTGTATTTTACATTGTTTTTTTTTATTTATTAAAAATTTCCACCTCCTCCCATTTCTCTCCCACTCTCCCCCCTCCCCCTCCCCCTTTCTTCTCTAGTCCTAAGAGCAATCAGGGTTCCCTACCCTGTGGGAAGTTCAAGGTCCTCCCCTCTTCATCCAGGTCTAGGAAAGTGAGCATCCAAACAGACTAGGCTCCCACAAAGCCAGTTCATGCAGTAGAATCAAAACCCAGTGCCATTGTCCTTGGCTTCTCATCAGCCCTCATTGTCAGCCACATTCAGAGAGTCCGGTTTGATCACATGCTCATTCAGTCCCAGTCCAGCTGGCCTTGGTGAGCTCCCATTATATCATTCCCACTATCTCTGTGGGTGGATGCACCCCTCGCGGTCCTGACTTCCTTGCTCATGTTCTCCCTCCTTCTGCTTCTCATTTGGACCTTGGGAGCTCAGTCCAGTGCTCCAATGTGGGTCTCTGTCTCTATCTCCATCCATCGCCAGATGAAGGTTCTATGGTGATATGCAAGATATTCATCAGTGTGGCTATGGGATAAGGCCAGTTCAGACACCCTCTCCTCTGCTGCCCAAGGAACAATCTGGGGACATCTCCTTGGACATCTGGGAACACCTCTAGAGTCATGTTGAAATAGGAGCGGCAGGGCTGCATCCCTGGCACCCGGCCGCCCGCATGGCTAGCTTATGCCCGAAATAATTACACGGAAACTGTATTCTTTCAAACACTGCCTGGCCCGGCTAGTTACAGCTTCTTATTGGCTAGCTCTTACATATTGTTCTAACCCATTTCTAATATTCTGTGTAACCCACGAGCTGGCTTACCAGGGAGGATCTTAACCTGCGTCTGTCTGGAGCGGGAGAATCATGGCTACTCCTTCACTAAGCTTCTTTCTCCCAGAATTCTCTTCTGCTTTCTCCACCCACCTAATGGTGGGCCTATCAAGGGGCCTAGGCAGTTTCTTTATTAATAAGAAATCACTCCCACATCAGAGTCAAGTCTCTTGCCAACCCTCAAATGGCTCCCTTAATTAAGATATCTACTTCCCTGCTCCCATATCCACCCTTCCTCCATCTCAACCATCCCATTCCCCCAAGCTCTTCCCAATCCTTCCCTTCTCTCTCCCCATCTCCCTTTACCCCTACCCCACCCCCACCCCTGTGCTCCCAACTTTTTCCTGGCAATCTTGTCTACTTCCAATATCCAGGAGGATAACTATATGGGTTCACCTTCTTATTTAGCTTCTCTAGGATCACGAATTATAGGCTCAATGTCTTTTATTTATGGCTAGAATCCACTTTTGAGTGAGTACATACAATATTCATCTTTTGGGGTCTGGGTTATCTCACTAAGTAAAGTGTTTTCTATTTCCATTCATTTGTGTGCGTTTTCCATCTTTACATGGCTTATGTTTCTTACTCTATTACATTTTTTTTTACAAATCTACTCTTTTATAACTGTCTATACTCTTTTTTCCCTCTCTCAAGCCTATGTACATTTATCCAACACTGTGTCTTATTTAGAAGTATTTTTCATCTGAATCTGTCTTTATTGTGTATCTGTAATTATTTTTTAACCAAGAGTGCTTTTTTTTAAATGCTAAGTGGGCACAGCAAGGACCAATTCTGTGACTCTGCCTGTTGATCCACCCAGTGCAACATGTGTAGTGCCAGCTCTGTGAGCCGTTCTCTCCTCTCAGCTCCAAAGACACAGTAGGTCTTTGTCTCCATTAAGCAATTTGAATTTGTAACATGCTGTTCACAGACCCCATTTAAGGGCTTAGCCTCGTGAAAGAGCGAGAGCTGTTTGTGCAACTAGCAAGAACCAGGAAGCCCTCCCCCTAAAGAAGCTGCACAACCTTCACTGCCAATGATGAATCAGGATGATCTCTCTTAAAGGAGCTGCAGTGCCCCAGCTCACCACCAGCAAACAGAGTCCATCCAGAAAAAAATAATGCAGCCTCCAAGAAGTTGCACTAAACTGTTATTTTGTGTCTAGAATTTCTTACCAAGCTCTCTCAGGTTTTATGTGGATATAGTTGCCCATGTTGGGTGCCAATTTGTAGACAGAGACTGTTTGTTTTCCCAGCTGATAGACCTAAAATAATCACACAGAAACTGTATTAATTACAACACTGCTTGACCGATAGCTTAGGCATATTCCTGGATAACTCTTATATCTTAAATCAACCCATTTCTATAATTTCGTGTTTTGCCACAGGGCTCATGGTTTACCAGTAAGTTTCCCAGGCATCTGTCTCCTTTGGCATCTCCCTGACTCTCCTCTTTCCTCCTCTATCTCTGCTTAGAAATCCTGCCTTGCTCTATTCTTCCCTGCCAGAGGCCCAAAGCAGCTTCTTTATTAACCAATAGTAACAAAGAATCTTCACAGCATACAGAGGGGAATTTCACATCAGATAGAGACAGCTGGCTGCCTAGAAAATCACCCAAGTTTCCTCTGCAATGTTGGGATATCCATATTTTGCCTCCAGGCCTAGAATATCTGATAGACTATTCTATGGAGCAGGAATTTTATAGGACTGGCTGACCTTATCTTGACTTCCTTTGTGTCCTGCTTATCCAATACAGACAGCATACTGTTAGCAGTCGAGGCAAGGGCAGTTTATTTTTTAACCAAGAGTCTAGCTTTGCCAAATTGAAAGCAAACTCTGTATGGAGGTTCCTCAATGCCTATCATCTTCTCTGAAGTAGATTGGTGCTTCCAGGAGCAGACTTGTTTCACTGTCATGAAATGGGTTATTAAAATATCTTAAATGCCATGTTCTGTAGATCTCTGAAATGTTTGAATATCATCAATCTATCTAAATTATATCTCTGTTTAACCTTGAAGGCATATCTAACATGACTACAAGTTTGATTGTTATAGATGACTAACCACTGGCCTGCATTTCTTACTTATCCTAAACAGTTTGTAATAATAGCTTTCAAGGACTAGAACTTTGCATTACATTTTAAAATAAACTACATAGGTACAATAAGCAAGAGTAGAAACACATATACAGTATATTATAACAAAATAACCCTAAACTTGTATCAGTATAAAAAAAACCCACACCAATGTACAATATTTGAGACTAGTAGTTGCTTTTTCTTTTAAAATTAGATTCAATAATCTACCATTTTATCCTGTCATTTCTATATCCCTCCTCCCTTTTCTCACTAGATAGGAAAGAAAGATAGAGGAAAGAAAAAGAAAGGAAATCCTTTAATCTAATCTCCTTTGTTTAGTTTCCTCCCTGACCATGACCAAAAACAACTTGCAACTAGCCTCCCTAAACAATGACAAACATCCATAGCCCACTGAATAACCAAAAACCATCCATCTCACCTCTTGGGAAAGTGGGTGTCATGTTCTTAAAACTACTTTCTGTAATCTGGGAGTGATGGCATCTTTAGGGGGCCCTGAGAACCTGGGAAAATGATCAAGTCCCAGAAGAGAGCTAAGTGAATCATTTATTGTCCGGTCTCTGTGTGATGGGAAAGTGTAGAGTTTAGCTGAAGGTCTGGCTGGAGTAATTTGTGAGGCTAGGCCATCTTAGTAGCTGCTTTGAGGTTTTCCTGTGTGCAGATTTTTGAGGCAACTACAACAGAGGCATTCTGAGAGGCTGGCTCACCTGGGCTACTTGTCTTGCACAAGTATGGAATATGCAGCTTGCACACATCAGCTAAAGATCATGGGATTGTTGACAGCATTCTCTCCCCTGAGCTTTGTAGACACTCAATGTAAATTTCAAATGATTCTTTTAAGGAAATTGTAATTTTTGTTCGTCTCTCAATTTCACTTTTCTTCAGACTTTTTTTTAAAGAAAACAAACTTTGGTGCAAATCTCTGGTTCCCCTCTACTCACGCTCTCCCACCACGTGCACCCTCCAGACTGTGTTTCAGGGGTGCCCTCTCCTCAGTTTGTGTCACTCAGGTGTTGGATCAGACCACACATACCTCTACCAACTGTCTGGACAGTGCCCCCCTGACAGGATGTGGCTGCTTTGGGCTCAGACCAAGGGGGAACATGGGAACCAGCATTCTCCACTCCCAGCTCCTCCTGCGGTGGAAATGCGAGGCTGTGTAGGTGAAGCAGATTTTTCCAGAGTAGACTCAATACATGGACTTGCCAGGTGGGAGTGAGCTGGAGTGAGCTTGTATGTTAAAGTCAGGCCTGTTCCAAGGAGAATTAATAACCCAGAGGCCTGAAGGGCCGCGTGGGTGAATAGCTGGCTTTCGTCTGAGTGTAGGGTGGGCTCTGCTCCCCCAAACTGAGCTCCCAAGACCTCCCAGCCTGTGGGTATGCATCTGCATTTTCTTTTTTCCCAATGCACAGCTCCCAAAGCCAGGCGATAATTTTTAAAGGCTTCTAAGCAGAAATATATTTCTAAGTACAATGAAGACTGTTCAATTCTATGCTCATGGATAGTAATAAACGTTCATTTCCTTCTGCTTCCAGACAATAGTAACAGGCTCATGGGAACACAAGGAAAAGGTGTTCTATAGGCCCTGAAGTTCCTTCACCCTCGGACAACACAAAAGGCCAGGCTGAAGCTCTGAAGTGGACACAGGCCTGACCTCGGGCCTGGAATACTTGGACTGCCCCTCCCCCCAGACCAGCCCAAGGAGGTGAGGCTTGATGAAGGCTGATAATCTTATCTAAGCAAAGGCCACTTTTCCAGGCATCTAGGGAAAGGAGGTTCAAGTAAAACACTTTCTGGAGCAGATTTGGACTATGATTTATGGACAAGCTGTGAACCACCCAGTATGTAATCAAAGCAGAACTGCTTCCAGGCTTTCCTTTCTCCACCTGTGCCTCTCCAGGAAGGGTGACTTTGCCCTCCAGATTAGAACATAGTTAGACGTCAGAGCCAGGTAAAATTGGAAGGATGCTTGAGATACCTTGTGCTGCCCACTTTGCAACTTTGTAATAGTATATTCCACATAGCTTTTTACTGAAGTTTTGTAATTGTTCTTCCTGACTCTTTCATTTCCCCCTCTATTTGTTTCTATTACTATGAGAGAAATTGAAACAAACTTAGCAACTTAAAACACCCCTTTAGTGGTCATCAGTTCTGGGAGCCGAGAGTGCAGCTCAGTCATGCACAAAGGGCATCTTGGCTCAGGGTTTCTCAAAAGTGAATCTGTGGCATTAGCCAGGCACAGTTCTCTCTGGAAACTTTGAGAGAAAGTCAGTTTCAGCTCATTCATGCAGTCTGCTTTCTCACTGGCTGTTGGCTAGGATTGCTCTTAGCACCTGTTCCAAGCCAGGTGCCCACCCCCATTCCTAGTGATGAACCCATGGCAGAGATATTCCCCAGGAAGTACCCAGCACATGTGAAGTGCCTTAAGTGCCTCTGCAAAATTACAGACCAGCACCTAGATTAGTATCTGACAAGATAATTGGTGGGCGTGTGTACACCCAGGGGGACAGAAATCTTAGGGGTCATTTAGGTTCTGTGTAGAGCAGTATGCTTTTTTAGGGCAAAGCTGTGACTCATGCATCTTTGGTACACAACAGATGCTCCACAGTTACTGAACTAAACTGGTTTCAAGGAAGACAGGGGGAATCAGGAAATTGTTTTACATGGTCAAGTTCTAGACAAGCTAAGGAAAAGATCCAGACAGCTGTGTTTTGCACGATGCCTTTGGGCTTCAGTTGACTAAGGGAAGTCAAGAGAAAGAAAAATTCCTGCCCCGGAAATGATCTAAGCAGTTAACTGTGGGACAACACCTCTGAGCTTTCGGGAATAAGAGGTGCGTTAGCTGGACTTGGCTAGACGGCCAGTTCGCTTAGGCCGTGGCCTAGCACTCATGTCCACAGCCTCAGCTAGCAAGCCTCCTGGGTCTGTAGGCCCACTTTAAAAACAACCACGGATGGCCATTTATAGAATGGATGCTATTTCATGTGTCCCTTCAAGTGCAAGGACTCTTGCACTTCCTGCGGTCCAATGTGTCTCTTGAGCACGCAGCATCCAGAACAATCAACAGGTGTAGTCAATGGTCAGGCCACATGCTTTCCAATGAGCTGGGATCAGTGTATACAGAGCTTGCCTGTATAGGAAAAGGACGACTCTAGATTCAATCTTTAGGAACTCAAAATGCAAAACAATGCCCCAACTCCCGAAAATCAACAATCAAAACAATCGTTGGTCATTCTAGGACACTCAACATAAGTTTGGGCCGAATCATAGTAAAGGTATTTCTAAAAAGCACATCTTCCTCCCAAATCAGTCTAGAAAACACATTCAGGGTTCCTTGGAGGGCCGAATTTTGATTTCTGTAGATAGCAAAGCTGTTTTCCTAGGCTCTCGCAGCACCTCTACCATCCACCCTGGCAAGGGCCAATCTGTCTGTAGTTCTGGGAGCGACTCAGACGCTGGGGTAAGACTACTACACTGGCTCCACACCAAGGGTCCGGAGCCAGCTCCGCCCCACCCCGCCACCACCTGCGGAGATGGGCGACCCGCCCATATCCTGACGTCACCGAACTCCGGGCAGCGCCGGGTCGGGCTCCGGGGATTGGTCAAGGCTCGTGACGTCACGATCCCGGGGCGGCCCCGGGCTGGCGGGGCCCCCGGGTGCTTGGGTTCCTTTCAAGACGGGCGGCGGGGGTGGGGGCGGGGCGGAGGCGGAGCGGGCGGTGTAAACAGACCCGGGAGCCGCGAGCCCCGGAGGAGGCGCGGGTGGCGCCGCCATGGACTTCCAGCAGCTGGCAGATGTCGCGGAGAAGTGGTGTTCCAGCACACCCTTCGAGCTCATCGCCGCCGAGGAGACCGAGCGCAGGATGGACTTCTATGCCGACCCGGGCGTATCCTTCTACGTGCTGTGTCCGGACAACGGCAGCAGCGACAGTTTTGTGAGTACTTGGAGAAGGCGATCTCCGCTGTGCCCGAGCTCCTCCAGGGAGGCTGGGTGGGGTGGAGTGGCAGCGCCAGGGCGCCCGGGGCCGCAGAGCCAAGGTGTGGCGACCTCCCGGACCACCCCGTGCTCGACGCGTGGATCAGAGCATCCCCAGGGAGTCCTTGTGTGACATCCGCCGGGCGGGGCGCACAGCCCCTGCGTCTAGATCCGAGGTCCGGTCCAGGGAGATGTTCTTACCCTTCGGGATCTTAGACACAACTCTGCAGCCGCCCCTCCCCGGCAAGGTCCCCGCCCCAGGCTGCAAATCCCTCGGAAAGACACAAAGCCTCTGTCTACACCCGCAATGCTAGATCTTTTGGACCCTATTTGCGGAATTACGCCCAGGAGCTTGAAAATGCACGCGCGTGCACACATGCGCGAGCGCGCTCTCTCGGGGTGGGGGCACGCCTATTCCCGGTTCCACGCTTCCCTAGCTCCTCAATGAGCTGCCAGGGAGTGTGTGTTCCCAGTGCAGGTTCTGGCCAGCCATGAGGCTTTTGTGACCCCACCGAGGCCTTTCAGCTTTTCCAGAGAAAGAACCTACACAACCCGGCCCAGAGGGACCAGGACCAGGAATTACGGTGACCAAACGTTCGGCCTGCATCCCGCCCACTAGGGATCCTGGCGCTGACAGTTTAGGAAGGGGATACGGAGAGCACGAGGTTGTGACGGGAGGCGTGGAAGCAGGGCGGGGATGGCACGCCATGGAATGTTCGTAAGCACTATAAATAATAGTCCCCAAATGTAAGATGGAGGCAGCTGGGAATGAGGGTTATCGTGTGGTCGCTGGCCTGTGGCTGGAGCAGGCGCTGCTGCTGCCGCTGCTGCTTCTGCGGAGGGAGATGGGCGGTGCATCGATTGGCTTGGCTCATCAGGTGGAATGACAAAGCTGGACATGGACCCCAGGCCCGGCGCCCCAGACCCATTCATGGGGAAGTTCAGCTTAAGACCCGTGAGACCCAATCTCAAAATAAGTATCTCACCGGTAGAATAGTTCACAGTGAAGACAGCTAGACCTTTCTCAAACCCAGACAGGACAAGCATAGGTTGGGTGCACACCTGGCCAATATGCTCCTGGCTTTGGGTGGCAGCTAGATTTGAGTTCTGTCCACTTGTCTTGAGTTGCCTATCCACAAAATTGGCTTCCTAATACCAGTTCTCTGGCGATCATTTAGGTACATCTAGCAGTCTGAGGCACAGCATGCATCCTGCAAATTTAAAGTTCTGGGACCTGGTGTTCCCCACTCCCTTTGTTAAAACCCCTTGCCTGGAATAAAGGATGTAGCTTGGTGGATAGAGCTCTTGAGTAGCATGTGTAGAGCCCTGGGTTGGACCCCCAGCACTGCAGAAGTGGGGATGGGGAGGTGGGGGTGTAATCCCTACAATCCCTGTCAGCCTAGGATCCTGAGCCCTCACCCCAAACAGTTTTCCCAGTGGAGACAGATTAAACTATTGATTCATGTAAGCACGCCTCAGCTGTCTTTACAGTGTTGGCTGACCATCTGGAGGAGGGGATGAGGAAGAGAGGATAACTCCTTGGACACATTAGCACTGTCGCAAAGATTCTGGAGACGGTGATGGACAAGTTGCCAACCATAGGTGTTTTCTTAGCCATATTGCTCCTCGAATCTGCCAGGTTGAGTGTGCTAAGAGCGCTCACCTCTTGGGTCTTGTCGTTTTTTTCGGAAAATCTGTTAGAGCATCCAAAGAAGTTTGAGTTAAGTGGTATTTCTGCTATCTGAAGATGTGGGTAACAGAAGAATATAACATAGCACCTCTCAATTTACAAAGTTTTAGATCATTGAAAAACTTGCAAACATTGATGAGGGGCTTGATCTTTCCTGGGTCAGGGCTAGCCAACATACAAATGGCATTGTGCTCATTAGGACATTTAGCTAGCTCAGAAGTGATATAGCAGCCCTGATTCTGCTCAGACATCCAAACTCCTACTTCTATGTGCTTAGAGACATCCTTGAACCCCTCTCTGGCAGCTTAAACATCTGTGGTCTGTTACCGGACTTAAAGTGGCAGCCTGTTGTCAGTGCCTGGTGGGGCTGCTGGAGAACGTTTCTGGCTTGAGCTCAGCCCTTATATCTGGGAGCCTGTGTTATGGCAATCACTGTAAATGTTGCTGCCGTCCATATGATAGGTCCTAGCCCCAATTAAAAACCTCCTAACTTCCTCTTCCTCACTTCTGTGGTCCAGATCATCAGAGTTGTACCAGCATTGTGGGTAAGGCATGTGCGGTGCCCTCCATGACTGTGAAAGCAGCCTAGCCATCTCCACCAGCGTCTCTCTAAAATACAATCTAGAGCTGGGCATGGTGGTGGTAAGTCCAGCATATAGAAGGCGGGGTAGGGGGATCTCAAGCCTTTGCATGACCTATCTCCTGACATTTCTAAGTTCCTATAGCACAGGCTCTTCCTGCCATAGGGCCAGTGAGATCTTAGGATCCTACCCTCAACTGCTGGGGTTAAAAGTTTTTAAGTGGGGACCGGGGATCTGAACTCAGGACTACATGCTTGTACCATGAGTATTTTACCCACTGAGCCAGTCTTTACCCATCTGCTCAGCCTTGAAAGATGACGCCTTATTGGGCCTCATGAAAGTTCTATGAGGTAGATGTTATATCCATTTTATAGGTGAGGAAATTGAGACTCTGATAGCCCAGACTCTGTGCCCTTGCTGAAGATTGGCCCATGGTAGCTCCAGAGACCCAAGGACAAAGATTCTTTTGATTGCCACTCCTCTGGGCAGCTCATTGTTGTCTCAGGCCATCCGCCAATGTAGCCCCTTTTCAAACTGCCCATCATGCCGGGAGTTGTGACTTTGCAAGTGGCAGGAAGGCCTGTGCCACCCAGGCAGACAGCAACTGGATGGCAGTTCCCTCTTCTGCCAACTCAGAAGGTCCTGGTGGCTATCAAGTTTGAGAAGGGAAATGTGGGCAGCCATTCAAGTACCAGGTGGACAGAATTGTGTTTGTGAGCGCATGCATGTGTGTGTGTGTATCCAATTGGTTGCTCTCCTTCCTTGTCCGTTAACTGAGAAATGCCCTACCATCACCTAGACTAGAAATTACTGATTGTGGGGAGGCCTCTGTTTACCTAATAGTTCCACCTTTTCTGACAACCCAGAAGAAACATGTGCATCCACATTTTTGTGCAGTTTTATCCACCCTCAAACCCACACAGAAACAATAGTCATATTCTTAAAGAAGCAATACTCACAGAGGGACTCTGGCTATCTCTTCTATGTATGTTTACATAGTTGTAACTTGTGAGCGTGTCTCTGTGGTGTATTTAAATGGAGCTGCCTTGTGGTTTTGTGATGGTGTGAAGGAGGAAAAACTTCCCTCCACCTGCTCCTTTTGATTTCCCCACCCACAGAGTGGACTAATCATATGCTAAGCCGTTCTTACTGTGAGCACTGTATGAAGAGTCCTGTGTGCGGTGGCGTTGCCTTATTCCTAGATGTTATTTCAGGGGAGAACAAATCCACTTGTATATTCAGCTAATCATGAAGAGGGTAAAGTCAGGGTGCTGTGAGTCCAAATAACAAGCATTTGTTGATTATCTGCTAAATGGTGGGCAGTTTGCAGGCAGACACCTGAGCTCCTCAGACCCCCTCTGGGAATAACCTGTCTGTCACGTACCTGTGACTGAGTCAAGGGTCCCTTAAGCAGCTTGCACAGAGGTAGTTGAGGGTATGCATGCAAGAAGGGGTGCTCCCTGCCTTCTGCTGCACATGTAACCTCAAGCAAGTTATTTAGCCTTTTGTACCTCAGTTTCCTCCCCGACGGAATGTTCAACACAATGAGCAGGCTGCCTTAGTTATGGCTAACCATGCTCTTCCCCCTGGGTGTGCTAGTACATTGGATGCCACAAGGTGGCTTGTGGTTTTTCTGTTCTGTCTGCTCCACAGACAGACATCGGTTTTAGGTTAAGAGACGCCAATGTTGAAATAAGTGCGGCGGGGCTGCGTCCCCAACACCCGGCTGCCCGCATGGCTAGCTTATGCCCGAAATAATTACACAGAAATTGTATTCTTTCAAACACTGCCTGGCCCGTTATCTGTAGCCTCTTATTGGCTAGCTCTTACATATTGTTCTAACCCATTTCTAATATTCTGTGTAGCCCATGAGCTGGCTTACCAGAGAGGATCTTAACCTGCGTCTGTCTGGAGTGGGAGCATCATGGCGACTCACTCACTCAGCTTCTTTTTCCCAGCATTCTCCTCTGTCCACTCCGCCTACCTAATTTTCTGTCCTATGAGGGCCGAGGTAGTTTCTTTATTATCAACCAATGAAAGCAACAGATAAGATACAAGACCCACCTCCATCACGCCAATTAAAAATAGAGCTACAAGTGAGTTCCGGGACAGCTAAGACTGTTATCCTGTCTCAGAGAACCAACAATACCTCCCCTCCCCCAAAAAGAGCAAGAATAGCAGACACTCCTGACTTCAGCTCAGATGGTCCATGGGGAAATTGGTTTTAGGACCTTCTTCAGCTGCCCAAATCTGAGACTGCTCAGAGCTGTTGTGTGAAATGGCATCTTTACACACACCCTACACCCATTTCCCTGTATGCTGCCTTAGATAACTGAGGATGCTTAGGACAGTGGGAATGTAAATTAAATACACATTGTTCTATATTGTTCAGGCTAATGCCAGACAAACACCGCATGCTCAGTACAGATGCTGTCTTTCCCTTCAAGTCATTCCCATCCTGGTCAGGTCGCATGCACGGCTCAGAACCTGCGACTGTGGGAGGGTGGTTACACAGCAATGAGAGAGGCACACAGCGCAGGCAGCAGGTGCTCAGATAGAGTCCGGGGTGTGCTCCGAGCCCTCTTGACCTCATCAGTTCATAGCAGAAAGTCTAGCGGCGTGCCCTTCAGGACAAGAAGAACTCAGCAGGATTGAGTTGTCTTACTGATCTCATGTCACGTTTTGATGACCAGATCTTGTCATCTCTATATAGAAAGTAGAACACGCTCCCTTCTTGTTGAAGGTGGCGTGCTTGTTTTGTCTTAGCTGGGTGAGCTCAGGCCTGATGTAAGAGAGAGGAGAGTCACAGAGGGCCTGTAATCACAGTGTTCACATCAGGCATTCGCTGTGGGAGAGGCAGGCCACTCAGGGTGTGGGCTGTGGAGGCTACTTTGCTGCAGCTCATGGCTCTGGTTAGTATCGTAACTGCTTGAGTTCTCCATGCAAAGTTTTGAAATGTAGCCCACCTCGATCAGAAACTCTGGGAAGTGGGCCTGGAAATCTGCATTGTTACAAGCTTCCGGGTGATTGTCACCTGCTCTGCTTCACTTTTGGCCTCCTTGGCATCTCCTGCCATCATGGGCTCCAAGCACCCTTTGTACCCACAGGCAGCTAGTATTCTTCAGTCTGACACCCCCACCTAAGCTAGTTCTGTGACTGCAGCCAGCTTCTCCAGTTCCTGCTGGACACACACACACACACACACACACACGCTCTCCAGACTTCTCAGATCACCTTGTCTTGTATTCTAACACTGCTAGATACCTTTAGTTTGGGAGAGAAGTAGTTTAAATAAAATGAAATCCTTTTTATTTTTAAATACAGTAGCTATAAGCTGATTAGCAGTTAATAAATGGTGGGTTTTTTTTTTTAGTTGTCATATCCCCACTTAGACCCCAACTGTGTTAGAAGTCTCCACAGCTATTCATCCTCCAGTGACTAAGAGGGCGGGCGATGAGATGCGCTCACAGGATAGCAAACTGAACTTCCTAGGGGGATACCCCACTTCTGTACAGGAATGGTGGTAGGCAGGTGGTGTTACATGGACCCCTCAGAGTCCTTCTCTATCGAGGTCTTGTCTCCTACTGCCTAGCCTCTGCATCTCCTCCAGTCTGCCAGATGCCTTCCATCCCCAGGCCTCAGCACTGTCTCCTCGGTTTACACCCTCGAGACAGACCCTTGGCCTTCTTTATCCAGACCTCGCCAGTCTGCTTCCCCAGCTTATCTGCATCTTTGAGCATTGTGGGAAAAACTTGTGTTCATTTTAAAGACGCGTTAAGATGGCTTTCCTCACGTAAAGCAATGTTCCCCAGCCTCAGTAACAACAGCAACCCTAAATACAGGTTCCACGTATACTAGGTTGATCAGCGATGCCTAGGTAGGATGCCCACCTAAGGTGCCAGGAGGGACAACCGAGCTTTTCAGTGACTCCGTGCCAACCTTGCAAATTCTCCTAAGTCCGTTCCGTTCTGAAGAAATTTACCAACACCCCCATTCACGGGGCCATCTGCAGAGGGAATACCTTGTTCCGAGTTCGTGATTCCAGACTATGGTTAATTAATTCCTCAATGGTAGCTGAGGGCAAAGTAAAGGAATTTGAAGGCCGAGGCTCTGCTTTCTCCTCCCTCCTCTTTTGAAATGAGCCTCGTGCAGTGCGTGTGCCTGCTGGAGACTTTGAGCAGGGGTGATGGTGAACAGGGGTGATGGTGAGCAGGGCTGATGGTGAGCAGGGGTGATGGTGAGCAGGGGTGAGTGAGCAGGGGTGACAGTGAGCAGGGGTGACGGTGAGCAGGGCTGATGGTGAGCGGGGGGGGGGTGACGATGAGCAGGGCTGATGGTGAGCGGGGGTGACGGTGAGCAGGGGTGATGGTGAGCAGGGCTGATGGTGAGCAGGGCTGATGGTGAGCAGGGGTGACGGTGAGCAGGGGTGACGGTGAGCAGGGGTGAGTGAGCAGGGCTGCCTCCCTGCTCTCTGGTCACGTGTGAGCAGATGGCAGACAGGGCAGGTGAGACTGGGAACATGAAGCTTGGGAGAGCTCTATGGATTTGACATTTTCTGATCCCTTGCCGTGCCAACAAAGGAAGACGGGGGAGGGGGGATGGATTCCACCCTGTAAGGGAGGCCAGCCTTGAATGCGCGATTCTGTGGAACCCTAGGGTAACGACCTGTGTTCTTTGTCTCTCCTGCCCCCGCGGGGCCCCAGCACGTGTGGAGCGAGAGCGAGGACTGCCTGCCCTTCCTGCAGCTCGCTCAGGACTACATCTCTTCCTGCGGCAAGAAGACGCTCCATGAAATCTTGGAAAAAGTCTTCAAGTCCTTCCGACCTGTAGGTGCTGCATGGCTCCTGAAGCCGCCCTGTCCCCGTCTGTAGTCTGTAGGGCAGCTTGATAGCAGGGATGGTTGGGAAAGAGGCAAACCCGGGATGACTGTTTTTCTCTTGTCTCCCATGGGCGCTGGGGTATAAAGGTAGTGGGCAGTGGGGAGGCCGAGGGTGGGATGTGGCAGGGCCGGTTGGTGCAGGAATGGTGGCTCTCTCTAGCATCGCTTGAGATGAGAAGTACTGAGAGGGTGGGAGAAACAGAGCCTTTGCGAGACAGTGGAGTCGTCCATTTCTCACCCAGTAGACCCCAAATGCACCTGGAAGTAGTGCAGGTTTTGCTTGTTTGTTTTACCATAGTAGTGCCTGCATCAGGATGACAGCCACAAATCTAGATAAAGCCCATCCAGGGTTGTGTCTGTGGGGACGGGTAGCATTATTGATTCTTTTTCTCGTCTCAGTTCTCAAAAGCGCTTCATAAAGCTCACGTCTCCTCTTGGGACTTAGGACTCTATTTCTCTGGTACGCCGATGGCCTGCTTTCGTGAGAGCTGATGGCGTATGAAGTTTATACTCGCCCTACTTGGTGATCCCTTCCCTCTCTCTCCCAAAGCCGTGCCTAGCATCACGCCCCGCCACGCCATCGTTTGCTCCCCTGCCCACTGTGGATGTAGTCCATGCTTTCAGTGCTGTGCTGTGGAATGGCAGTCTCTACTTCTCCACTAAGCAGCTCAAGCTTGTTTTATGGTCCAGGGAGGTCAGTTGCATAACTGCCTTTCTGACATCTCAGGTGATGTTCCCAGACATTCTAGGTGATGAAATGATGGGGCTCAGATCTTGTCTCTCTTAGCTCATCTTTGTTCCAGGAGTGTGGGCCTTTGGAGGGCTCCAGGTTAAAGTGGGGACCCTGTTGTGTTCTGTTCCTGTAGAGGCCCTAGGCGTTGACTCCCTTCTTCATGATTCTTTTTTTAAAGATTTTATTTATTTATTATGTATATAACATTATTCCTCCATGTATGCCTGCAGGCCAGAAGAGGGAGTCAGATCAGTCAATGCTCTTAACCACTGAGCCATCTCTCCAGCCCTTCTTCATGGTTCTTAGAAATATATATATATACTTTCTTGCTTCCCAGTCAGATTAGGGCAACCTCTCTGGCTTCCGGGGCCTCCCCATACTTAAGAAGCTATTTCTGTACTTGATGTGAAATGGTCCTAGCTGTTCTCAGGAGAAGGGTTGTCCTAATCATTCAGCCTGCCATCATGAGAAATGGAATCTCAGTGGCCCTTGTCACATTCTCTTATTTCAGTCACCAATCTGGCCTTCTAGTCTTTTCCTTGATAATTTTCTAAGCTACTTTGGCTTGTCAGGAGTGGTGAATGCCCGCCAACTCATTTGGACCATTCCCTACTCTGGTCTAGCACAGGAACCAGGTGGAAAACATTGTGTTCCCTTGGGGGAAGACAAGATAAGAAGTACACCTGGGTGTGTCCGCAACAGGTGCCAAGATGGCAGGAAATAAACCAGGGATGAGGGGAAGAGGTGTTAGCCTGAGCTGGGTGGTGGTGGTGCATGCCTTTAATCCCAGCACTCAGGAGGCAGAGGCAGGTGGATCTATGTGAGTTTGAGGCCAAGCTGGTCTATGAAGCGAGTTCCAGGACAGCCAGGGCCGTTACACAGAGAAACCCTGTCTCAAAACAACAACAGCAAGGAGTCTTCAGTGAGGAGGATATTTTGGAGTCTGCAATGATCATAAGGGGTGGGAGTGTCCAGGCACAAAGACTAGCAGATCTGAAAGCCTAGGGTTCAGGAGGTATTCATGTAGCTACAGGGGTTTGGAGTTGGGAACCTGGGCACAGTGAGAGGGGAGTCGAGGAAGACATTGGGTCTCGTAGCTGTGGAAGGACTTGACTTTACCAGTCCTGTAGAGCCTAAAGACACTAGAGCAAGAAGGCCATGCTGATACCCTCTTTTGAGAGGTTCCCTCTTGCAGACTGAAGTGCTCAGATTGACTAGCAGCAGCAAGACCAGTGCCATCTTCCAGGCAGATGTAAAGACAACTCAAAAAATAGCAAAAGTGGAACAAGAACCTCGGATGCTGGAAATGGCTACAAAGTAGACCCAGCTGGCCTCGCTGATGGGTTGAAGTAGAGTATGAGAAAATGAGAGAAAGGTGGAACCTGAGTTTCTTGCCATGCACTGGAGGAACGTCACAGTGGTAGACTGAGGCTGGGAGGGCGGCAGGAAGAGACGCATGGGCCTGGTGCTGTTAGAATGTCGTTTTGTGGGACTGGGAAGTCGGGGGGAACCTGTGTCCCCTGTCCCCTGCTTTCACCTCTATGTGAAGTTGTGGGGTTTTGAGCTTAGAAAGAAGGCCTAGGCAGGATCTGGCTGCAGCTATTCTAGTGGAGAGAAGACCTTATCCAGTTAGGGGGATTGCGAGCCAGGAAGCCAGCACCGTATTCCCTGGGTGTCAGTGGCCACATGGCAGCATCCCCAAGGTTGCCTTTACCTGTACCTTCAGATAGCTGCCTTTTGGGTGTGCAGATGTGGGACTTTAAAATGTCACTGTGCCCCCTTCCAGCCACTGCCCTGTGCAGTCTCTCCACAGGGATAAGGGCTTATCTTGCCACAGCCTTCCGATGGATGCCCCAGGGAGCCTCAGGCAGCCCCTGTTTGCGTGACCTTGCTAAAGCTGGGTGCGTGGCACCTACAGCCTACAGAGCGGCATCACCTCAAGGCCAGGCCACCTCTGTGGACTGCACTCCCTTCTTCTCGCCTGCACTTCCTACACGAGAATAATGTCACAAAGCCTCGCTCCACACACACACTGAAATCTCCTCACACACTGACATCTGATTGGATCTCTGAAGAAAAATTACTCTTTTTTCCTTTCAGCCACCCTACTTCTTTTTTTCCTCCTCCTCATTTATTGTATTTCCCACAAAACGCACTAAGCATCTGTAGCCAAAGCCCAGTAAAGGACAGCAAAGCATACTTGGCTTTTGCCATCTGGGCACTGGTTAGAAGCAGCAGTAGCCACAGAACAGGGGGGAAGCCTTTAGGCAGAGCCTGTATTAGATCAGGCATCCTGTGAGATGCTGTGCAGAATGAGCGGGGGCGCCCACCCCGTCATCTCATTCCACTCTGTGGGTTCTTGGGGGAAGTATTTCTGAGAGGTTGTTTGTGAACATGTACTTCAAGCTGCTTGTGTAGTCTCCGTGGGTTCAGACCCCAGTTCTGGCCCTTGCTGGTGGAGTGGCCTTAGACAGTTTGACCTCTGTTTCTCGGGTTCTCCATTTGTAGGTGAGGAAACTAATGAAGGCAGTTACCTTAGGGTTTCTAAGCGGCTAAATCTTCTCAGCAACAGCCCAGTTTGGCTGGAGGTGACCTGTGTGCACAGTAGGCACCAAACAGATGCTTCTACTGCTGTGTACGGCTGTGTACCATGCAAAATACAGGTGCAAAGAGTTGGTCCGGCCTGGTGAAGCATTATGTAGTGAATCTAGGGTTTTGGTAGTGAAAAAATATCTTGCTAAGTGATATCAACATTTTTAACTGAAATATATGGCTGGATAAGGAACCTTTCAAAGGTAATGGAAGGGTCAAGAAAAGATTATCAACCCTGGTTTTTACAAAGTAATAAACATGGTACATGGTGGGTAACGGTCTATAAAGAAGATAAATAAATGTCTGCTTGGAGGCACATACTGAAGAGCTTCCAGGTGGTGGGTGATTTTTATTTTCTTCTTTTCCCTCTTCTCTAAGAGTCCTATCATATTCACATAATCATAAAACATATATTTTTAGAAATCTGTATAGTTTACATGTGTCAAAATGCTAGAAATTAGGGAGGGACTCCCTGAGACTCAGAGTGCCAGGCAGTGCCCTCCTGCAGAGATCAGCTGGACACACTGAACACAGGAGGAGAGCTGACCCAAGCAGGGCCCATCTTGGCTACTTGGCTTAGAATCCTTAGAGATACCCGAGGGAGGGGAGACTGCTCTGCCCCTTACTATGTGACATCTTGCAGTTTTCTTAACCTTTGTATTCCCGTCTTTAAAATAGGGCCAGCTTCTGTTTCACTGCCCCGTGGATCCATGGGCAATGTCTAAAGCTGACCGTGAACACAGGACTGTCAAAGTCCAGCTGCCCTGGGATGGGGGCATGGACTGGATGTAACAGTCCATCTTTCTCACCTAGAGTGACCCCCATTTCTCTCCACTGGAAGGGCCTCCGGCCTCATGAAGGAGGATCTCAGGCCTGACTCTTCCCCCCTCACTGGTGGCACACAAATGCCGATGTCATCGCCACCGTCGCCGCCCGAGAGTAGCACTGCTCTGGAAATGACTTCAGAGACCATTGATAAATGTGGACAGTCACTTTCCTCACTTCAGTGACTCCCGGGTGACTGTTGCTGGCCTTCGCATGAGATCTAGATAATGGGCCAGTGATATCGATCCTCATTAATGGCGACCTTGCCAGTCATTTCTGCCTCTTTTCATCCCTTATTTGATGACAAATGTCAGCCATGATTGCTGGTAAGCAAGCAGAGTAGGAGAGGAGAGGGGAGTCTCCTAATGCCAGATTCCCCCTCCACACACACACACCCTCCCTGGTTTACATGAACATGAAGGATTGCTACTCTCAGCGAGTTGCCTGCTGCTGCCCCCCCCCCCCCATAGAGGTCTGGTCCTATCACTGTACCTATGGCAGTGTTGAATGCTGTTTGGGCTAATGTTGCAGTAATGACCCAGTCTGGCCTTTGTTCCTCAGGCTCCCATGGCTTCTTTCTCCCAGTTTTCTTGTGGAGGAGGCTGTTACATTGCTTCTTTTCTCAAGAAGGGGCTCTTACCAGAATAGTCCCCTGAGTCTGGACACTGACCTGAGGGAAACCAGTGTTTTTAGGTTGCATCCAGTGGCTCAGGAGCCAGTGATGACTCCACACAAGAAAATCCCTCATGGCCCAGGACAGTGCCATCTTGCTTCTGCTCCTCCTACATGGCCAGTAGCCTTGAAGAAACAGAAGAATCCCCTGGTGCTGGGCTTGCCAAAGTGAGACAGACAGTCCAAGGAGAACTTTGCCCATGTGGATTTAGAAATTTAGCTTTTCTGTATCTTTTGTTTTCTACTCCTGTTATGGACATTCAAACCTTGTCATATTTTAGCCAGGCAGTGGTGGTGTACACCTTTAGTTCCCGGGTTCAAAATACAGAAGCAGGCGGATCTCCGAGCTTGAGTTTTGGCACGGACGAGGTCCCCTCTAGCAGCGCATCTGCCCCTGTTGCCCGTTTGACTCTCGTCTTGCATCGGCCTCTCCATCCTGATATGGAGAAGACTGAAACCCAACACGAGTTTTAGGATAAACAGTTTCTGAACCCCGCAATGCTTTAGCCAGTCTTGCTGCCCATAGTGGCTCTTCTGGACCCCCTTAGAGCAAGTTAGAAATGCAGAGATCCCTCGGGCTCACTGAGCCAGGGTCTGCATTGTAGGTAGTGTTCTTGGTGACTCAGAGACACAGTTAAGTGTGAGAAATGCTGCTTCTCCCTTGGAAGAAGTGTGCCGGGATGCCAGAAGCCCCAAGGACATGCTATACACACCAAAGCCCTAGCTGATTCAGGATGCTCTAGAGGCCCCGTATGCCTTCTCTCCCAGCATAAACTCACCAGCCCAAAGTGCCTGATGTGTGCCCTTCCGGGGTGCTACCTGCTGGTCACAGCCTCAAGTGATTTGCACCTTTGTCCCCAGGACCTGAAATTAGTCCTACAGGTGCCAAGGGCCTAGAGAACTTTAATTCTCGAGTATCACCAGCTCTTCCTTTCCAGTAGAGGCCTGCGTAGCCCGATGAGCCTAGCAGTCTGTGTGATTGTGGACTGTTCAAGGGAGTTTTGTGGTCAGCAAGGCCTGGAAGTGCTGGTGTGTTCCTGTACACAATGGGCAGAAACTTGAGTCCCAGGCTGCTGAAAAAAAAATAGTCACAAAACTAGGATTGCACAGTTGTAGCTACCACAAATCATTTAGCCATCTCAGGCCTGTCAGCCGGGATTTTGCTGTTTCCATTTTCTCGTAAGAACCAGTGGGCACAGTCACAATAAGGGCTCCAGCTCTTTGCCAGGCTGTTTGTCACCCTACCTCTGATTAAGATCCCCCACCACCCTTGGCATGTGACAGTGGTGCTGGATTGTTCCATTCTGCATGGTGCTTCTGGACCTCCTGGTAGTTTGCCACCCTGCATGTGCTTCTGGCTTGTCATAATGTAAATGAGTTGCATGCATTTCCTAGTAGGGATACATTTTGGAAACATTCATTGCCCAGTCGAAAACACAGAAGCTTCCAAGTGTCAGGCACAGCATTGACAGGCATCTCTACAGTAGCCAGCCTGGTAGGTCTGTGTGGGAAGATGTCAGGCCTGTCACCAGAGAGAGTCCTGGCTCTGTCATCTCCTGGGTGATTCTGTATAGTCCCGCAGCATCTCCTGGTCTTGAGAACCACGTAAAGATGCTTGAGATAGCACCGGGCACACACAGTTTTCATTCAGTCTGAAGCATGGTGAGCCAGGAGTGCTAAGTGCAAGTTCAAGGATGGAACGCAGAGGCTAGCGGGGAGTTCTTCTTTCTTCCTGCTTCCTAGCGTGCTCATTCACAGCGAGGACCTCCCTAACTCAACACTGCAGGGAAGAGATAGGAGGAGGCTAGAATGGGCCTATTTGGGCAGTGGGAACTCCCTAGACAGCCCAATGAGATGCATACCAGCAAGGCTGGACAGTGGACACACTGTGGACATTAGCTCTTTCCTCTGAGCTGCAGCCAGTGTCCTAGTTATTGTTGTACAGAGAAGGGTGCATGCCAAAGGTCAAAGGCTCCAGACGGCAGGTCAAGAACCCTCTCGGGGTGTTTGTAGAATCTGTACCAAGGACCCTTAGAAGTCCAGAGCCACTATGCATGGCATCTTCTCTTCCCCACTCTAAAACCTCAGGGGCTGATCAGATTCACAGAGCGTAGGATGCTTCCTGCCCTCTAGGAAGGGCTTCCCTTGAGGCTGGCTCTCTGAGGCTAGAACTGTGTGCTTTGAAGTCATGGGGGTAGCTAGGGAGCTGAGCGGGGAGAAAGGTGTGGTTTGTGCCTGTCAGCCTGCTAGATCCATTTCATCAAGGTGTGCTGAGTCTAAAAGGGGATTGAGAGCCTCTTATGGCATGGCTTGAACTGGGGTGAGTAACCCAAGTGTCCTGTGGGAAGGATCATTATAGATACATGCATGTACAGGCATGCCTCGGCTGTACCGTTCTCACCCATGAATGTCATGGCTAACTACAGTTTCCCACTGAGCCTCAAAATCCTCCCGAACTCAGTTCTCCAAGTGGCCAGTTGCCACCTCAGATTCATCAAATGGGACGGATGCGTTGACTCTTTTATAGTTAGTGGTCCCTCGCTCTTCAGTAATCCTGTATCTCCTCTTCTGATGATTTGGAAGCTGCTGCAGCAGCCCTGCTGTGACAGATATTGCAGCGTTTCTGTCACTTGACACTTCCACTCTGCTGTGTCATCAGCAGCTCTTTAACTAAAAGCTGACCGCCAGCACAGCAACCGTCCGCTTTCACCGTGACTAGTCAGCTGTCTTCGCTCGCGGGACATTATTCGCTCTCTCTCATTAGAGTGTGAGAAGGAGACAATGCTGACACAAAGGAGCTTCTCTAGTCTTCCAAGGACACATGAGGTCCTGGGGGCCAGGGCTGGACAACCTCTCCCTGCCCTTTCCTTCAAGGGACACCAGCAGCCATGAGCTGGACAGGGACAACACACATCTGCAGTTGGCCGAGGCCATCTAGGCTTGTGACTAGCAATGCTTCATAGATGTTTTTGCCCTTTCCTAAGGCTCTGAGGCTGTGAGAGTTCTAGAACTTAAGAGTGTAGACCTTGTCTCAGTCGGGGCTTCTGGCTTCCTGTTCCCCCATTTGAGCCCCAGGGAGAGTGGAGGAAGGGTGGCAGAAGGGTTGAGGAGCCGTGTGAGGAATAAGCAGGCCTACCTTTAATGACTCAATGCAGCTAAAGTTTAGGTCACTGGGGCCCCTTAGTTAAGAGGCCTGAAGGTAACAAGTCTGGGGTCTCCGTGTGAAAAGTCTTTTGGTCGCTCTACTCAGTCATTACGTGCAAAAACCCAGGAGCCCCCGAGTCCATGGCTTTCTGCCAGCACACAAGTCTCAGTTCATATTGCTCACGACCAACTAGGACTACTCGGTTTCTGGTGAAACTACTGCTATCCTGGGGCCAGGGAGATGGCTCAGCAGTTAAGTGCTTTCTTTCCAGAGGACCTGAGTTTGATTCTCAGCACTCACACTGGGCAGCTCACAACTGCCTATAATGCTAGCTCCCTAGGATCTGACACCAGCACTCGCTTGCCCGTAACCCAAACACGTACCTGCATACATAATTAAAAGTATTTCTCTGGAATTTACCTTGTTTCCCATATCATAATCCATAAAGGATTTGTGGAACATAGATGAAAAAAGAAGCTGGGGAAATGGTTTAGAGCATCTGTTGCTCTTTCAGGGGACCCAAGTTTGATTCCCAGAACTCACCCGAAGGCTCACAACCATCCTTAACCCCAGTTTCAGGGGGTCTGATGCTTTATTCTGAGCTCTGTGGGTACTGTGCATGCACATAACGCACACACATACTGCCGAAACATTCATATGCATAAATACAAATCAAGGCATTTTTAAAGATGAAATGGAAAAAAGTTGTCCACAATCCCAATCTTACAGAAACTCTTGTCCCCCCCCATGCGTGCACGTGTGCACACACACACATATACACACTCACACACACTAAATGTTTACAGAAATAGAACGCACCAGCAAGATGGCTTGGTGGGCTGCAGTGTTTACGGCCAAGGCTGCGGACCTGAATTCTCTATCTAGGCTTCACACGGTGGAAGGAAAGAACCAACTCTTGCAAATTGTCCTAGGATCATATACATACTGATATAAGTGCATATAAACACACAAAATAAATAAATGTAATTGAAAGAAAACTCAATTTTGAATATATTTAATTACAGCTTTTTCCCCTATGCATCCATATGAGTTTTAAGAAAATGTGTATCATAATTAAAATGTAATTTTATCATGTTTTTAATTTTATGTGCCTCTTATCATTAATTTTAAAATTCAGTGTTAAGTATATGTAAGATTCTATCTTACTAACATGCCATAAAATTTAACCCTTTGCTGTTGAACATCCTAGCTGTCTTAGCATTTTTATCCATGTGCTTCTCTTAATAAATATCCCCATGTATGTGGGGGAGAAAATAAACCAGAGGATTGATTTGGGGACATTTCGAAGGGACATTAGCACTGGTCATAGTGTGATTCACTAACATGCCGGCTATACCTCATATAGGTGTGGTTTGTGGACCTCTGTGCTTTGACATTTAAAAAGGAGCCTCTCTGAGGTACCCAGTGAAATTGACAATCCATGAAGCTTCGATGTGTCTTCTATTAAATTTGTAAAAGTTGTGGTGAGGGGGGGGAGTTGAGTTCAGGGGGATACTCACTGTGTACAGACGAATTTGGGTCCGGTGTCTTTGGTCTTCTGCCTGAAGTCCTGGCAATCCTTACAGCTGTTGCTTCTCTTGTCCAATTGTATCTCTGTAGCTGCTGGGGCTTCCAGATGAAGACGACGCCTTTGAAGATTACAGTGCCGATGTGGAGGAGGAGCCAGAGGCGGACCACCCCCAGATGGGGGTCAGTCAGCAATAAACTCCTAGTTCGCCTTCCGGAAGGGGAGTAAGCCCTGTGCTGCCCATGAGGTCCTGTGCTCCCCAATGGGGTCCTGTACTCCTGGGGTAGCTTTTTGTATTAGCTCTTCAAAACAGGACATCTGGCTCCTGACATCCAAATGAAAATGAAATACCTTTCAAATGACCAAACCATTTCTGTGATGAGCTTCGCTCAGAAGTGATCAGAATTTCTGCCCCGCTTTGCCGGGGTTTCTGTGGAGATGTCTTGGTAGCCTTTGCCACTTTGAAGTTAGAATCCGTGTTGTGGCTGCCTGTTCCCTCTTGAGTTTATGTTGGAGAATTAACGTTTGCTGATTGGAATGTAGAGAACGCTGAATGTATTAAGGGTGTGTTTTGAGTCCTCACAGGGGACCTTGCTGAGGAAAAGCATGACAGAGGAGAAATGCAGCCTGCACTTTTTATGTCCCTTTGACGTGTCCGTAAGTGAAAGGTCTTGCTTAGGAAGCATGAGTTTTACTATCTAGTTGTGAACTGCGCAAGCGCAGATGCCGAGGGTGAGGGCGGCTGAGCTCCTTGGAGAGTTTCTCCACTGTTAGATTGGTTACCTGAGCATGTAGCGGCCAGCCACTGGTCAGTGTAAATGTTCCGCGGTTGTTTGATCGTTTTAAAACGTGCTAAGTCCAAAGCCTCTTTTAAATTCTCATAGTGGAAAGTATAGATGGGGTGAAAGATGTAAGTTATTGATTTCTTAAAACTGATTCTAAGCCTGCATATGAAATGAAACCTTCACCTTCTCTCTTATGATGAGACGGCAACTTGTTAAATCATGAAAACAACCAGAATCCGAGTAAGTGACCCTTAAGCTTTGAAGCCATAGATGAAATCTAATAGGAAAATAAACCAGGAAAAAAATTAGATATAATGAAATCCTTTCCTTTCCTAATCTTTTATTCTTTAGAGAATGTCAAGGAAAGGCTCCCAGTGAGTTATTTTATTTAAAATGATAATGAAATACGCTAGTGAAGCGCCATGCAGTGAAATCGTAAAGTGATGTGAACGTGGGAGTCATAATTAGGGGGTTACTTAGTTAAAAAGAGGATGTTTTTGATGATCAGGACACACAGACAACTCTCAGAAGTAACTGCTGGCATCCTTTTACCAGTAAGTACCAGGACATTCTCTAAATGCCATCGCGAGACCCTCCCATGTCTTGGGTTCTCATAACTTAGGATGCAAGAACTCCCTTCACAGCCCTTGACTCCTCCGTGCATCCAGGGTGGGAATGTTGTGCGTGCGTGCACACGCACACACAGACACACACGAACACACACATGCAACCTGATTATGTTATCAGCATTTTAAACCCAAACCAAACCCACCATCGCAGAAGCTTGTGTACATGGTATGGTAGCCGTGTCCGGGCATTTTGCTTAACCGCCATGAAGGGTCTCATTCCTTGGTGTGCTGCAGAGTTTAGTTGCTGGGTGATGGCACATTGTGGATTCCATCTGTACTTTTCTACCTGTGTTTTTATTTTCCCTTGAAGTCGCCCATTGGCACAGTTAGACTTAGTACTCCTTCCAGGGTGTGAGGTCCAGTCCTGTCCATGTTCCCTCTGCCATGTCTGCTCATCGTTGGGAGACTTGAGCTCTCTGTCTTGGGGATACGGTCCAGGGCAGGTGACTTCCCTTTAAACATAATAGGCCACACAAATAAATGACTTTTGGAGGTAAAATGAAGACACCTGAGCAGTTTGCTCCATCATGAGGTAACCTGGAATTTTATACAGAGGCTTCAAATCTAAATTAACGTATCTTCGAACGTTAATATAAGATGGGTTTTTATGAAAAACGTATTTGAACTTTGACCAAATATACTTGGTATCAATCATATTAGTGTTCTCTATTTGTTCAAGTTGAGTATAGACCCCTAGTGGTGCAGCGGGCTACTGACAACTCTCGTCAATCTTTTGTGTGTTTCCCCGCCCCCCTGGGGGCGGGGTCAGGAAGAGCAAACGTCCCTGGATGTGGCTGATTTCCATGACAAAACCCCTAGGCGTCAGCAAATCTACTGTCCTTGCAAACCTCCCTCTGTCTGCTGTTGTGTGTATCCCTTCCAGTGTGCACCTGTGTGTGCAAGCACACACATAGTCACCCCTACCCATTCTGTCAACGTTCATATCCCAGTGGGGGCCCAAGGCAAGCAGCCTGTGGTTGGTTAGTTACGGAAACGGGTCTGCTCCACAGTGAGAAAAATGTGACCCTTCCCAAGACCACAGAGGCATTCCAGGACTACGGAGACCTCAGCCCTTGGCTGCAAACAGTGATAAGTCATGTAACTTTCCTACGAAACAAGGGTATTTGCTCTGCTAGCTTTAAACACCGTCCTGCTGCGGCTGCCGTAGGAAGTATGTGAGCGGAAAAAGCGACAGTCAAGGGCAGTGAGGGACACGGGAAGAAAATAATTTGGAATTTTGCCCAAAATGGTGTCCTTAAGATGTTGACCATGCCACTACCTTAGAATATGGTGGCAGTGGATGTCCAGATCCTGGAGCCTGGAGTCTGCCCCCTCCCAAAGGCTCTGGAGTTGGTTGGCAGTTAACCCAAGAGGGGAGCTTAGCTTGAAGAATAGCTGTGAACAGATGTGTGCTTGTCTTGTCGCCCTGGAGAGTGACAGCGGAAAACCTTGGTAGGTAGTGGACGGAGACACGAGGGAAGGACTGATCGCCTGCTGACCGCGATGACCGGCTGTGAAGTCTGAATTCTGCCCAGGGAGACACGTTCCTCCTATCTACCTGGTGATAGCATTGTGCAGGCTTCAAGGATCCAAGTCTAGAGCCAGGGAGCGTAGTGAAGCCCCATGCGGTGCCTGGCACCACTCGGGTTCAGTCCCTTGGAGTTTGTGACTCCAAGGCCCACTGCAGCACATGGTGTATTTTGTGTTCCCATGACCAGAGCACAAAACGTCTGTTATACGATGAGACTGTCCTTGCACGCTGCCGCCAGAGCTGGTTTTGCAGTGTGCTTAAGGAAAACTGAAGCACACTGGGGGTGACCCCATTGCTCAGGACAGACAGACAGACAGACAGACAGACAGACCTGTTCTCTAGCACAATGCATGGCTCTGAATATTGTTTCAGTTTCTCAGAGCAGGGAGAATGTGTCTGGGGTGTTATCATCCCAGAGTGGAGTGTTTTAGTTATTGCATGTTAAAACTCATCAGTTGGGAAACAGTTTAATGAAATTGGGTTTTCTACAGTGAGAGGAATGTGGAGATGGGCAAGATTTAATGTGGGTCAGAGGAGATGAACAGGGACCACGAGAGAGAAGGGTCTCAGTTCTTCTGGGTTGTAAACAAAGCACATAGCCCACACTTACCTCCTGGGGTACAGGACCAAGCAGCCTTTTCTTAGCTGTCTCTAGAGAGCTGCTTTCCTCAGAGACTGGAAGTTTAGAGGATGCTGGTGATGGCTCTGTGACTTTCACAGTGGCCCCTGCCAAGCCAAAGGCACGGTAGGTGCCCTGTACACCTGGTGGAATTCCTTCCCCTAAAAATAAAATCCACGGCTAGCCAGGGAAGCATGCCTTCGCGAGTGCTGGCTCCAGAGTGGCTGCAATGGCAGCTGGCAGAACGTGAGCCATGCCTGCCCTCTCCTCTGCTGGTGCTTCCGCTGTCAGTGAACCGCAAATGAAGGCTCTTGTCCCTAGAGTAAGCCTTGAGGGGGAGATGTCATACCTGGCTTGTGGCATCGTCTCCAAAAGTGCACAAGAAGATTTTCGCATTAGAAATCCCTCTTTCGTACAAACTCAGTTACTTGGTTTAACGGTAGCTGGTATGACTTGAGAAGCTGAGGTCTTTTAGGTTTCCTATGGAGTAGGTGTTAAACTTGCAGGAATGCTGGCAGCCTGTGGCCTGTGGCAATGGCCATGAGCATTTCATGTTAGGAACCCCATTCACCACACTGCCACGCAGAATAACTCAGAGCAGCTTAAAGACTGCACCAAGCCACAGTAGTCCGCTTAGGGCTGTGTTCAAGTTGTTCGGTATTAGGGAGAAAGCTGGCAGTGTGGTCCTCATATCTCCCTGGGCCTTCCTTTCGTTTTTGTTTCTTGAGATTCGATTTTAGCAGGTATCTTCTGAACTGGCCTAGACAGATGCTCTATATACAAATGCCAGCTTTCTAAAAGGCGCTAAAATAAACAGACAGTGCTGGGCAAAGTCCAAACCCAGCTACCATCCAGTGCTAATTTGTGTACAAGCAAGATTTCAGCCACCGCAGAGAAGCAAATCCGAAGAAACAAAAGCAAGGGACTTTGTTTGTTTTTTTTTTTGGTTTTTCCGGGCTGGGAGATTTTCTGTGCGGTGTGTGTGTGTGTGTGCTTTCTTTGAGTTCATATTTCCTTTCAGAGAGCTCTCTTGTAAATGACAAACTGTGAAATGGGTTGCCAAAAACTTGTCCTTTCTTAGATGCTTCAGACAGAACTGTGTAAATTCTCTCTGCACCCTGTCCCATCTGCTCCTTCCTCCTTCTCCTGAGAGCGGGGACCACATCCGAGGATGTAATTACCATAAGCTTGCTATTAAAGAGCCTTTTCGCCCTGGTGGTATTTGCCTTTTTCTTTCCTCTTCCCACTGTTTAAGGTCATGTGATGTATAAATGAAGAGCAAGGACCATGGGCACGGGCGGGGTGGGGTGGGGACAGTCACATCAAAGGCGTGGATCCGGAGGTGTATCTAACTGCGGCTCCGGCTAGTGTTTAGCAATTTATCGTCTCCCTTTGAACTAGGACTAGTTTCGTGTGTCAGAATTTCTTTTTGCAAACCTGGTTAGGAATCCTTTGTAGCACAATTAGGAATCTGTGTCCTGTGACAGATTAATAAGGACATGATGACATTTCCTCAATGTCTTTGTTCCCAGTTGCTGTCATTCACTAGATCCAGACATTCAGTAGGAGCTCAAAAGTTGGCGGCAAGCTTCACTCTTTGGTTAAAGATAAGTTTTCCCCCTCCGAATGGGGGGTTCTCTAGACTTGAGAGTGGCTTAGCAGGCCGGACTTGGGGCAGTGTGTGTTTATGTAACAGCATGGGGCGTCCTTGGGTTTGGCCAGAGGTTCCAAGTCCAAAGTAAGGCTCTATGTGAACATTCTAAACCTCTCTAGGCTAAACCTGATTCCAGAAGGGCTGTATAGACAGATTTTTATCATGGGAAAATTCCTGTTTCTCTGACTTGATCACACAGGCAGCTTGGCCCCTTTACATGCAGGGACAGATACAGCATGACTCACGTCTCCTCTCATTACAGTCCATCTCTGAAATCATTTGGCAGACGGACGGGTCTGGCCCAGACAGGTCCCTGACAGTCTTTGTGGCACTACTCACTCCCCCTCACACACACACACACACACACACACCATCCCCTTGTTTTCGCATGGGTGAGAGTAAGCATGGTGACCTCATCTCTGATTTCCCTTGGGGAAGGAGCAGGGGCAGAACACCTGGCCCTGCTGTAGAGGAAGGAGTGCCACAAAGTCCCATAAAGTCACAATGGTGACCTGCACTGTGATGCTTTTCTCTGATTTACCCCCTCTTCCTAGGATCCCCTTTGCCAGGCAAAGACCCACAGCTGTGAATTAGCCCAAATGCCACTGCTGGAAGATGGCACATCCCGCCTTGCCACGCATGCCTTCTCCTTTAGTAGATCACAGGATTCAAAGTACAACAAAGAGGGAAGGGCGGGGTTCCTCGCTTAGGGATGTAATAAACAGTTTTGTTTCCATAGTAAAGTCGGGCAGGTGGGGTGGGTACCACAATATCCCCAGGGCTTGCTGAACACACATGGGTGGATTCATAGCACAGGGGGAAAAAAACCCCACACCCCAGCATTTGGAGGCACCAGGGCTAAATGTCTAGCTCAGTGTCCTGATGAATTGGGCGACCAAATATTCTTCCATTTGTCGGGCTTAGCCATCTGGGAGTTTGGAAGCAAGGTTGAAATGCCTCCCAAACCAGCTGCCCTTGGCGGGGGGAAAGACTTGGGCAAGCTGGAATTAGGCAGCCGAAGAACACAAGTGTGGAAGGAGCGGCAGCCCTTCCTTTTCCAGGGAAACAGCCCCCAAAGTGGATGTCAGTCCAGCCAGACTCCAGGTGTAGTGGGTCCTCCGGGATGCCTTTTAATTGGGAGCCTCTAGAGGTCAGCACAGCATAAACAAAGGGCTGAGCCGCACACTCGCTTCCCCGCGCAGCCTTAGGGAGCAGCCAGCCAGGGTAGGGCAGGAAGTCAGCAGGCACCTTGGGCATAGGAGGAGAAAACGTGTCTCTTCACATCAGCCTGCTTCTCTGCCTGTCTTTCTGGTCTGTGTCTGCAGCTCCCACACCTGGGTATCAGACGGTCTGCTAATTGACAGGTGGACGGCTGAAGCAACAGCTACGTTTTGTACTGATGGACTCAGCTCAGAGCTCTTCCTTTGGCTGGTTAGCACATAGACTTTGCTCAACTTCGGCTATTTGTAGCACGATTAATAAAAACCCAGAGACAGATATTGGGGTTCAGTCTGAAGGTCAGAAAAGCAAAAAGTCACTAGATTTTACCTCTACCTCAGTCCAAAATGGCGATCCTGCCTCCAGGAATCTCAGAATGAGACTGTGTGTGAAAGCTGCTCCTCCCATCTTATATTCCTCTCTAGTGCTGGCATTAAAGGCGTGCACCACTACCACATGGCAAACTAGTATGACTACTGGGATTAAAGATGTGTGTCGCCACTGCCTGGTCTGTAAGGTTGACCAGGGCAGCTGTTTTACTTTGATCTTTAGGCAAGCTTTATGTATTAAAATACAAATGAAATATCACTACAGCGATCAGTGGGCTTGGGGAAAACTTAAGTCAGGTCCTGTAGAGCCTGTGGGGGTCATAGATGGGGAAAGATCAGATGGGGGATGGGAGGTGCTACAAACTGCTAGACACCAGGGCTCCAAGCACAAAGTACAGAGCTCCAGGCAGGGATGCTCCAGGCTTTGCAGTCTTTAAACGGGCTCTGGAACCCCTAGAAGCTTCCACAGAAAGGGGAGGTACTGAAACTGACTTTTCCCCTTTTTCTTGTTGCCTGTTCTGTTCATGGTTTTTTTGTGTTCCCGCCTCCCAAGGAAGCTTAACCCACACCACAATCAAATGCCATCAAAAAGGACTCTTTGGTGGGTACTGGGATGCACCCAGGACACAAACATGGAGAAAGGGTATTGGTGGAAATGTCAAAATATTCCCCAGATTCCCCTGAAAAAATGTTTTAACACTTGGTAACTTAGCAATCTAATTTGAAGCATTACATTTCAAAATGCTGGCTTTTTGATCCCGATGAGTGTTGACTACGTGTTATTTATAGTTCCGGAACAGTCTGGTGACTTTCCAGTCCTTTTTCTCATGAATTAAACAGTGCTGAGTGAGTAGGCTCAAGCTGTGTGTGCCTATTACACCCTAAACCTGTAAAAAAGCCGCCTCACGTAGCCCAGTCTGGCCTTCAGCGAGCCTGGTTGCCAAGGCCTTGAACCCTTGATCCTCCTGCCAGACTAGCAGTCACACTGGGTTTGTTACATTGTTACATCCTAACTAAGTTCCTTTTAGTTTTTTTTCCCCACTAGTTCTATAAGGTAGGTGTGTGTGTGTTGTGTGTGTACACTATCCTTTTCAAGATGAGGAAACTGAGGCAGGGAGGTGTTAAGTAATTTGCACAAGATCACACAGAAAGTGCCAGAAGCGGCATTTAGATCCAGGCAGCCTGGCCTCGGAGCTCTGTCCCCTACCCTGCTCTGCCCAGTATGGTGAGGATATGTCTTGATTCAAAGCCTCCCGAGCCTTTTCGGCAGCTCCAAGGGTTATTCTTGCCTTTCTCACTGCTTCCTCCGAATCTGCAGCCCTATGGCCCGAGCCCAGGATGGAATGTTGACAATGTTTCAAATCTTTGCTTCGCCCTTGACCAGATTAGCCTGCTGCCGGACACCTTGAGAATGAATGCAGTTTCCCATATCCAGGCCCTGGCACAGACAGGCAAGTGGCTGGAAGAAATGGCTTTGAAGATAAGAGAAGGCTTAGATCTGGTCAAGGCTGAGGACACAGCCTGCTTGCCTTCCTCTCTGTGCTCTGCGATGTCCTCAGGAAGGACATTGCAGGAGACTCTATGTATCTTTCCTCGTCATGAAGGGCTTACCCCAAGTCCCCGAAACTCTGAACAGCAAAAATCCAACCGCCAGTCAAAGTACAGAAGCAGGAAGAAAACTCTTTGGGCCGCTGGTCCCTGGTCAGCTTCAATGAGGTTTCAGCACACACCAAGGACTGACCTGACAATGCAGCAATGTGCCCAGCCTCCCCCAGCTGGAGTCCAGCATGCCTTCTGGCACTGTGCCCCCTACCCCCACTCCGTCCGTGCTGTGCTGGGGCTTTCAAGCCACATTCATTTCACCTTTGAGCGGGCTGCTGGAGACGCTTGTTGCCACCACTGTTACCTCCATTAGCAAGCAAGAAAAGCCCAGCGAGATTGTTGGGGCTCAGGTCTGCTTTTCTGCTTCTAGGATCCCCAGTGACAGGGACCTTGGGCTGTGGGGAATATGCTAAGCCCCAGCAGTATGTCTCTGGGTTCTGAAATGGTGCACAGAGAGGGTGGAACATGGAAGTTGTGCCTGAAGCAACCTGTGGAGACAGGAATATTCTAGGTACCATAAAGCAGACGGGGAGAGGGAACTGTGTGTGTCGCAAAGTCACAAAGAAAGGGTCCTTCTCTGGTCTGACTCTTCATCCCCACAGGAATTTGGTCTTGTTTTAGGTTGTTGGTTTCTACTAAGAAAGGTTAATGGGACCCTTGACTGGGGTTATAACAGACCCTAAAAATGGGAACATGTACTAGGCATAGTGGACATGCCTATAAATCTCAGCTGTTTGAGAGGCTGAGGCAGGAGGATCACAAGTTCAAGGCCACACTGGGCTTGAATGAGTTCAAAACCAACCTGGTAAACTTGGGGGAAACCCTAACTCAAAGACGAGAAGATGGATTTGTCAAAGGCTGGGGTGGATGTAGTCTAGTGATAGACCAGTTGCCTAGCACAAGGGAGGCCCCAAGTTCAGTAACTAGTTTTTTCAAAAAATAAAAAATCCTGAAGGAACAACCTTTGCGTGGGCCGTCCAAATTTTAAAATGGGTGAATTGAGCCCTTGCTGGGGTCAGAAGTGGAACTCTAGGCACTGGACATGACATGGAATTCATGTGGCCCTCAAGTCTGGCTCTGCAACGCTGGGAGACGGTGACTAACCTTATCAGGCACCTCCCTGGGAGGGTTCTCCTTAAGTCTAACTTTCGCACCAGAATTGCCCTTTCTAGTCCCTTCTCACCCACGTCACAGACAGAGACTTCAGACAGTCGGTCTCAGGCCTGAGGGCTCTGCATTCGGTGAGAAGTAAGCTGACATCTAAGCTGAGTATATGACAAGACTCTCACTTGTCATTATTCCCTAAGGACACAGTATGTCAACTATGTTATAATATTTGCATGGTAGAAGACATTATAAGCAGGGATGTTTTGAGATGTATGGGAAGACGCTCACAGATTACATGCAAACAGGCATCTCATCTGAAGATTTGTTCCTTGCCAGGGATCCTGAACAACTCACCCCAAGTCCCAAGAGACAACTGTAATTCAAAGTCCTTTGTTTTAATGTGGGTCATACTTATCAAAAACGTGTCTTTCTTATCTCCAAGTGGCCTTAGGTTTCACATTGTACTTGGACAAAGACAAACTCCTATATGGAAATGACTGAGAAAACGACTCCTATATGACAATAGCTGAGAAAAAGACGAGAGAACATGGAGCCAAGCAGAGCTCAGCTCCAGCCACACTGCTTCTGGCACACGGGACGGGGGGCAGATACAGGGGATGCTCATCCAGAACAAATCCACAGCCTTCAAACTCTCAAATCTAGTTGCAGGTCTGGGTGAGACTGATTCCTCCAGACAGTCAGCAGAGAAAACCCATTCTGACATACCATATGAAATGGAAGATCATGCTTGGGTACCAACTTGAGAGGGAACCTGTTGTTTAAAACTGAGCATGAAAATGGGGAATCACCGTGAGGCAGGGTGCCTGGATTTATCCTACCCCTGCCTCAGAGTAAAGCAGCTCTGGCAGCAGTGATGGAGGATGGTAGGAAGCAGAGGTGCTGCAATGTGCAGGCCAAGAAGGCTCGCCTCAGAGAGTGATGTGCATGGCCCTGACCCTGGCGGTGACCAGGAGTCTGATAGCACCAAGCTTCTGGCAGTAGGTGATTAGTAGATGGGACTATCTGCCTTTCACAGCTATAAAGCCAAAGTACATCTCCCAGTAGGCTGATTGTTCAAGAGACAGTAAAGGCGTGAAGAGGGTTCTCTGCCTGGACAGATCTCAGTACTGTGGTTGCTTGCCTCATTCTGAACACATGTAGGAGACACTCCTACCTGGGCATCAGACACCCCAGCAAGCCGGATCTGGGAAATCTCCAGGATAAGAAGGTTTGTCCCACCCACAGACTGCAAAGCTGAGTGTAGCTAGCAGTGGGTCTTGGGATATAAAGAAGGTAAATTTGAGTAAAGATCGCTCCAGTAAACATCGAGCACTTGTCCAATACTGTCTCAACATCAGCATGACTACAGGGAAGACGAGTTCACAAGTACACACACACACACACGCACACACACACACACACACCTGACCGTCTCCAAGTTTTAAGGACTCAGAGAGAAGTTGCTCCTAGCATTTCCTCCTCTTCTGCCTCCTCCCCACCCTGCCCAGCCCCCCAGGAGCCTTCTTCCTTGCCCCTTCCTTTTTTCTTTAACTGCATGTTTAGCAGTACTTTTACTTAATATTTTCAAAAGATTTTGATGTTTACTCCCTTTCATTATAATCTAATTTTTAATTCGATTTTATTTACTGTTAGTGAGCAGGTAGGTACAGGTGTCCTTGTATGGAGGTCAGAGGACAAGTTTCAGGAATCTGTTCTCTCCTTCCACCTTGCTAAGACAGGGTCTCTCTTGTTTCTGCTATGCCGCATACTCCCTGCTCCCTCGCGCCAAAACTTCTAGATGATTCTCCTGTCTCCACCTCCTATCTCAATGTAGGAATGCTGGGATTACAAATGCAAGCCACAGCATCCTGATTGTCAAGGAGTTTGTGATCACACTCAGGATGTCAAGCCTGTGCATAAAACACTTTTACCAGCTGAGCCATCTCACTGCAAGTGTATTTCTGTATATTATATGATTTGATGGTTTTGCTGTTACAGAAACATGTTTTCTTTTCTATTAGTGGCAATGGGGATTGAGTCTTCAAGAGCAGCCTTTCCAATAAGATTTCCCCAATAACATTGGAAAACCATTCATCCCAACAGACACATAAATCACAACACAGAAGGACTAGAAACATGAGAGGCAAGGTACCACAACTCTCTAAATGTCTTGGCTATAGATTTCAAAGACACTGAAATAGGTAAAATGAAAGGTGATAATTTCAAAAGTTTACTGGAGAAAAAAAATTGTCAAAGACTCCATGAAGGTTTCAAACAAGCAAATTAATTAAATCCAGGACACAAAGAAGAAAGACAGCAAAATTAAGGAAAAAGTCATCAAAATGCATTAGGCAATTAGTAAAATGGATGAAAAAGCAATATGAAAGAAAATCTGAGCAAGGAAATAGAGATTTTTTTCCTTTAAAAAACAAAGCAAATGTAAATATTAGGAATGAGAAAATCAATGAACCAAATAAAAGCACAATGGAGAGCTTCACCCATAAACTCAACCAAGCAGAAAGAGAGAACACCAAAGATAAAGGGCACAGTCAATGGAACTCTGCACTTAAGCATTGATATAGAAAAAAAATTTGAACAAGCACAGCCACAGCATCCAAGAACTCTGAGCACAATCAAGAGACCAACCCAAGAACCCACAGGATAGAAGGAGGCCTAAGATTAAAAACTAAAGGTGTAAATATCCATTAAAGGAAACAATAACAGAAATGGACAGATAGAGCATCCAGACACAAAGGGCATACAGAGTCCTAACTAGACATGATAAGAGTAGAACCTCTCCATAGCACATTATTGTCAAGATATGTAAAAAATATAAATTAAAGAAACACTGCTAAAGGATGAAAGGGAAATGCTAACAAACCTACAAAGGCAAACAGCCTAAGAAAACACCAGATTTCTTATCAAAAACCCTATAAGACAGGAAAGCATAATCTGTTTCAAACCATGAAAGTAAGTAACTCCCAAACAAGATTTATTATCCGGCAAAGTTATCTGTTAAAACTAGTGGAAAAATAAGGACATTTGAAGACAAATACAGGCGAAGGTAGTTCATGACCTCCAATCCAGTAATGCAGATAGTACTTAAAAAAATACTACTATACATAGAGAAATAGGAACTATCAGCCATGTAGAGAGGAAAGATAAACAGAGGAGGCATGAGAAGTGTGCTGGATACTTTTATGTCAACTGGACAGAAGTAAAACACATCTAAGAGGGGGAAGCTCAATTAGGAAAATTTCTGCAAAAGATAGGGTTGTAGGCACGTCTGTAAGGCATTTTTATAATTAGTAATCAGTGTGGGAGAGTTAAGCCCATTGTGGGCTGGTGGTCCTGGGTTCTATAAAAAAGCAGGTAGAGCAAACTAGTGAGCATCATCCCTCCATAGGTTCTGCATCAGCTCCTGCCACCTGGTTCTTGCCCTGTGTGAGTTCCTGTCCTCACTGCTTTTGATAATAAACTGTTATATGGAATTGTGAGTGGAACAAATCAATAAATATACTTAAGAATATAAGTCAATGATCAACTCAATAAATGCAGAAAAGGCTCTTGAGAAAGTTGAACATAATAATGATCAAGAACTAGGAATATAAGGAAAGAATCTTAACAAAGCTATCTGTCAGAAGCCATGGGAGTTGAAGCAGACCTCAGATGTCAACCCACCAGAGAAATGATTCTCTGATTGAGGAGAACCCCATCCAGGCAGGGCCTAGGGGACCACCCACTCTGTCATTCCTTTCTGTAATTTCACATGTGGAAAAGCAGCTACGGTGTCTCCCCAGTACCTACACTATAGTGTGTAATCTCATGTGTATATGTAATCTCACGATTACATCTCCATTTTATGGGCACATATATCCATGGATGGTCAGGAAGATAATTTCTCATTAATCTGTATAATACTGATATATAGAAAATATACTAGGATATGCTTCATAACCAGATCTATTGTCCCACGAGGACTATAAGATACATAAAAGCCTGCTTTGTTCCTTTTATTCAGACTAGTACAAAAGAACAGTAATTTCTCCCCAATCTAAGACAAGCTACACACAATTAGCTCATTTTTACCTCAGCAAAAGTTCAAACTAGCTGAATGCTTCTGTAAATGAATCATAAGTTAAAAACTTTACAGATACGCACAAGGCCAGAGTCACAGACGTCTAACCAAGGTTATTAACACAAAGCAGCCTTAAAAACCATGCCAATTCTTTGCTTACCAAGCCTAGCTGATAAGACCTGACTCTCTGTGCAGATCTCTCTGCAGCTTGTCTGCTGGGCACTGTGGCCCCAGCCTCTGGTCAGTCTTACACCAGAAACCCTTGAAACCCTGTGTTGACATGGTAAACGGCTCTGTCCTTATCATTTACCCAAG
Organism: Alexandromys fortis; assembly: GCF_014885135.2. Lineage (NCBI taxonomy): Eukaryota > Metazoa > Chordata > Mammalia > Rodentia > Cricetidae > Alexandromys > Alexandromys fortis. Next base: position 5,459,586 of record NW_026067970.1, read on the forward strand.
TGATTGCTATAACCAATAAGATGAAACTCATAACTTTGTTCTTATTGCCTCAAGCCCTCTGTAAAAAATATGTATTTAAGCTAGGTGAACAAAGAAGCAAGAGAGAACTGATACAAAGGATAACTAGAAAGAATTAGAATTTGGAAGAAAATTAGAGGACAGAAAAAATAGATAACTAAAGAACACGAGCTGTACAGCATGTGTGTGGATTTATTCCATACCCCTTAGATAGAAAAACCTTAAGTTCAGTTTGGCTATACTATGGAGCTCTTTCCAAACCCTGGAAGTAGCCTTGAGTGCAGGTCTTTCAGGGCTACTAATAACCGTCTGACAGATCTTTAGCTGATATCACACCAAATGGGAAAAGCTGGAAGTATCTCCTCTTAGATAAGTGTGCCTCTCTCACTGCTCATCTTCAATACAGTGCTCAAAGTCTGAACTAGAGAAAGATGACAAGAGGAAGAAATACAAGGGATCGAAAAAGGAAAGTAAAAACCAGTACATCCCTGAATGCAGATGACATGTGCCTTACAAAACACTCACCGGAAAACTCTTAGACCAAACACACACTTTCAGGAAAGTAACAGAATGCACATTCAACATACAAAAAAAAAAAAAAAAAAAAAAAAAAAAAAAAAAAAAAAAAAACAGAAGTGAGACAGCAAAATGGCCCAGTGTGTTAAAGTGTTAGCCTGATAACCTACATTCAACTCCTGGCACTCATATGTTGGAGTTAGAGAGACAATTCCCACTAATTGTCCTCTGACCTCCACACACTCTGTAGCATGCACATGTACACACATATTAAATAAATAATGTAGTTTTTTAAAAATAGCCTTTCTATATACCAATAAAGAAAGCAAGAAATCAGGGTAGGGGAATGCTATTCATAGTGGCTTAAAAATGAAATACCCAGAAAAAAATCTAACTAACAAGGTACAGGACCTTTACAATGAAACCCTTAAGATACTGAAGAAAGAATTGAAGCTACTAGAAGATGTAAAGATCTTTCATACACTTGGATTGGGAGAATTAATGTAAAAGTTATTATATTAGTACATATTTAATACAATGCTCATCAAAATTTTAATTGTGTTCCTGGTAAAAGTAAAATAGACAATCCAAATTAATATGATACAACAAAAGATCTCAAATAGTTGAAGCACTCTTCAATAGAAAAGGTGATGCTGGAAGTGTGCAATACCTTGATCCCAAACTTCACTACAGAGCCCCGAGAACAAAAACAACATGCCTGGAACAGACAAAAGTAGACTAATAGGACAAAACAGAGAGCTCAGAACTTAACCACAGTACGGAGGATAAATCCAAACTTGGCAGAAGAACACGGGCTGATGCATAGGCTAGGTGACTCAGAAGCAAATCCCAGTACATAGAATAAACCAAACACTGGATTTTCTAAAGATGCCCAAAGCACACTCTGGAGAAAAGTCAGCCTCTTCAACAAATTGTGCCAAGCAAACTGGAGAAGAATGAAACTGGGTGCCTGGCTCTCATCCAGTGCAGCATCAGTCCAGGGTGGGTCACGGATATTAATGTAAGACCTGAAATGTTTGAAAGTGATGAAGGGAAACAGAGAAAACACTTCAAGATATCGGTAAGGGCAAGGATTTTCTGAAAGGGACTCACATACCATGGGGAATAATCCCACAGTTGACAGACAGGATTACATGGAGTTAAAAAGTTCATGTACAATAAACGCTCATGAAATAATCAGCGAAGTGAAGACTCAGAGGAGAAAACGGGAGAAAAACTTTTGCTAATGATACATCAGACAGAAGTCATATTTAAAGTATATAAAGAACTATAAAAAATTAAATATCCCTCAACCCTACACTAAGCAACTAAAGAACACTAAGAAAAGGAGAAATAGCCGGGCGGTGGTGGTGCACGCCTTTAATCCCAGCACTTGGGAGGCAGAGGCAGGCGGATCTCTGTGAGTCTGAGACCAGCCTGGTCTACAAGAGCTAGTTCCAGGACAGGCTCCAAAACCACAGACGAACCCTGTCTTGAAAAACCAAAAAAAAAAAAAAAAA
>NW_026067970.1:5461647-5464158 GCF_014885135.2 Alexandromys fortis
AAAAAAAAAAAAAAAAAAGGAAAGAAAGAAAGAAAAGGAGAAATAGTCTCCCCCAGGGAAGAGCACACCAATTGGTTATCCAATATCAAATGGTCAGCCCTGAACACATATGTACAAATAACAGTGTATAGCCTGAGCGGATTGTATTACTTGTACGTAACAACAATTAATGAAAAGAGAAAGCCATGACTGGAAAGAGAGCATGTCTGGGAGGGTTTGGAGGGAGGGGAGAGAAGGGAGAGATTACATAATTATGTTATAATCCCTCGAAATAAAATAAATAATTTTTTAAAAACAACCTGTTTCTTTTGTTTCTGTTTCATTTTCTTAATCTTTGGTTTTTGTTTGTTTGTTTTTGTTGTTTTGTTTTTGTTTTCCTTTTTTGGTTTTTCGAGACAGGGTTTCTATGTGTAACAGTCCTCGGTGTCCTGGAACTCGCTTTGTTGACCGGGATGACCTTGAACTCACAGATCCAACCTGCCTCTGCCTCCCAAGTGCTGGGATTAAACTCATGTGCCAGCACCACCAGTTGGCGTTGTTTTAGTTTATTTAAGGTTTATTTATTTTTATTTTATGTGCATTGGTGTTTTGCCTGTGTGTGTGTGTGTGTGTGTGTGTGTGTGTGAGAGAGAGAGAGAGAGAGAGAGAGAGAGAGAGAGAGAGAGAGAGAGAATAGAATGATCCAGCTATGTCATTCCAAGTCAACAAACCACAAAGGTGCTCGCATAGCCATGTTCACTGCTGCAGGATCCACAATAGCTGAGAAATGAGCCAGCCTAGATGTTAATCAGCAGATGCATGGGAATAGACTATGTGAGACTCACATACAATGGCATTTTGTAGCTGTAAAGGAAAGATTATTAAACAAAATAAGCCAGACTCATGACAAAATTATGTTTTCTTTTATATGTAGTGTGTGTGTGTGTGTGTGTGTGTGTGTGTGTGTGTGTGTGTGTGATCAAGTAGAAAGGGGACGATGAGAAAGAAGAGATCTTAAGGGAAGGCTGATGGGGGAGAGGGAATAATACATGACAGAGAGCAGAAGGGAAGACGATTTGTGGGGAGGAAGAGGACCAACAGGAAGGAACAGAGAATGAATCAAAGCAAAGTCCAGTGCCATCTACTTGTGAGATGCAAAAATGAACCTATTGTTTGAGGCGTTAGCCTTAAGAAAGATCCAAGAGACAACTGGGCACGTGCCTGAAATCCCTGCACGCAGGAGGTTGAACCAGGAGGGCTGTGAGGCTAGCCTAGGCTGTGTAAAGAATGTAAAACTAGCCTGGCCTGCCCAATGAGATACTGGAGAGAGGGGCTGGGGGAATGGGAAAGGGAGAGGGGAAAGGAAGGAGTAGGTGGAGGGGAAAAGAGGAAGAAGATTCTCAGCCCATGCTGTTTGACAGTTGGCTTGGACATGGTAGCTTCTAGCAGTTTTGAGGCAGCCAGGACGCCCACATTAGCAGCCTTCCCCTGTACTCTGCCATGGAAATGTGTAAGAAGGAAAGAATGAAGTCATGTATCAGTTACACTGTGTCTTTGTTGTCGGGTGGAGTTTTAGCACCAGAGTGGGGGACCAAACAATCTAGTTGGGGGGAGGGGTGTGAGGAGCCCCTGAGACCAGGTGTTCTGGGTGGGCGCAGAGGAAGGCTCTAGATGTCCTTTCCAGCCCTCACTTTCGGGAAGCTGTAAGCAGAGCTCACCATGGTCCCCCCCCCCCCCACAGCTGTGAAGTTTTTCTTTCTTTCTTCTACACTGCAACCTCCTCTGCTTACCGCATCCCCCGCCACTTCCTGCTATCCTTCACCCCCAGTTTAAACCTGTTCTGTGTGGAGGGGTGGACCACTTGATGACAGAGCTAAACCTGTTATCTTAATTCTCCGGTCTTCAAAAACATCATTGCTGCCCTCTTAAATGGCTCCTGCAATTGATTATAAGAAGGGCAAAAGGTACAGTGAAAAAAAGAGAGCATCTTCAACAAATTTTGCTGGCAAAACTGGATTTCAATCTGTAGAAAAATGAAAATAGATCCATGTCTGTCACCATGCACAAAACTCAAGTCCAAGTGGATTAAAGACCTCAATATCAGTCTGAACACACTGAACCTGATAGGAGAGAAAGTGGGAAGTACACTACAACAAGTGGGCACAGGAGACCGCTTCCTACGTATAACATCAGCAGCACAGACAGTAAGGGCCGCATTGAATAAATGGGACCTCATGAGACTGAGAAGCTTCTGTAAAGCAAAGGACACTGTTGCTAAGACAGAAAGGCAACCCACTGACTGGGAGAAGATCTTCACCAACCCCGCAACTGACAAAGGTCTGATCTCCAAAATATATAAAGAACTCAAGAAACTAGACTGTAAAAGGCTAATCAACCCAATTATAAAATGGGGCACTGAGCTGAACAGAGATCTCTCAACAGAAGAAGTTCAAATGGCCAAAAGACACCTAAGGTCATGCTCAACTTCCTTAGCGATCAGGGAAATGCAAATCAAGACAACTTTAAGATACC
>NW_026067970.1:5464175-5501814 GCF_014885135.2 Alexandromys fortis
TGCTTTTGTTGTTAATTTTGCCACTTATGTTAAATATTGTGTTACTTTTTCCAGGCCTTAAAAAAAAGGCAACAGTGTTTAGGTGTTTATCGTGCCTCTTTTTACATTTTTATATATGGTTTTGAAAATTTTAATTTTAAGATAGCAAAATAACTTTAATATGATTTTTACCATAAAACATGAAGGTTTGAACAAGCATGTCAAGAAAACTAATATCCTAAATTTTTTTAATTAATATTCTTGACAATTAGTCAGATAATATCATCTGTGCTTCAGTGGTTAAATCAACTTAATTCAAATGGAATTTATAAAGTCAGGACATACTTGATTATATGCATTTGTTTATGTGTGGTGCTGAGAGAGTATTAGACACAATAGGCTAAAAGGAGTAAGATAAACTTGTTTTCCAAGGTCAATGGGTCTGCATTCCTAAAGACAAAAGAGTAAAACAAATTGAGTGTTTCAAAGTCAGCTAGGTCTATCAACCAGCATTACAAGCGTGTATGTCTAAGACACCTACTGGTTATAAAACAAATCACTAAAAGTTCAGGCTTATTGCTTCTCACTGGGTCACTGTAAAACCTTTGAATCCCATATGGAAGCTTTTATTTCAAAATCAATGCTGGTGCTGTTTGAAGTGAATGGTGCTATCGCTGGGCCAATGCTGAAGTGGTTAGAAAGGATTACAGGTGCTTGAATTAAACTGCTAGGGAGCTTTTCAAACATTCAAGAACAACCACAAATGGTACCTTTTATGTAATATACTCAGAAACTTTGTACCAATTCATCTATTCCTGATTAACTTTGCACCAATTCACGTATTCCTAATCATCATCAGGACTTCCATGGAACTTGTAGGAAAACATTTTCATTTTTCCCAAATGGGGAATTCAGTTTGTCAAATGGACACACAGGAAACCACATTCTGAAGCTGTGATGCAGATATATGAGAAAAAAGAAAAGAATTTCAAGCCTACCAATAGCTCAGGACTGAAGTATTATAGGGGTTTACAGTGGGTAGCTATATGTAGTTTGAAAAAATGAACCCACTCCCTCGTCAGCCCAAAAAGCAATCAGGGGGAGGGAAAGGGGAGACGGAGGTGGGGAAGAGACAGAAATATTTAATAAATAAATTTAAAAAAATTTAAAAAAAAAACAAAGAAGGGCAAAAGGGCGGAAATGAGTGATTCAGTTCTGGAAACCAAGCTGGTGACCTTTTCTCGGTGGGCAAGGCAGCCTATCTGCATGTGCCCACAGACTCGGGTTTTTTAAAATCTGTTATCTAGAAGCAAACCAAAACACTGCCTAGCTAGCTGCCCATGAACCTAAGCCATTTGCAAAACTGGGCTCCTCAGAACTCTAGGCAACTCTTCGCTTAGCACAGCAAAGTATTTCTTAAGGTATATTTGAAAACTTACCCTAACCTTATGCTCTAAGACTCTGGAAGCGAAAAAAAAATTAAAAATTAAAAGAAATGGTCACATGCTCTTGAAAACCTTGATTTTGAAGCTGATGTTGGCAAAAAGCAGACTGGAGAGTTGCTCAGAGGATAAAGGTCCTTGATGCCAAACCCGAGGAATCGAGTTTGATCACTGGGACTCACACTTCCACATGCAGGCCATCACACACACACACACTCACACGCACACACACTCACACACACTCACACACACAGACTCACTCACACACACCTAACATAATAAAAGAATTTAATTTAAAAAGGAGGAGAATTTGCGGACTGGAGATGTCTCAGTGGCTTAGAGCACTTATTGCTCCTGCAGAGGACCTGGGTTCAGTTCCCAGCACACACTTAGTGGCTCACAACCATCCAAAACTCTAGTTCCAGGGGACTAAACACCCCCTCCTGGTCTCTGCAGGCACCATGCATGCACAAGCACACATGTGGACAAACCACTCAGACACAGAGAGTAAAAGAAAGAAATAGTAAAAGAAAGACTTTTTGACAAAAGCCACTGAGTGCTCAGTCAGGAATGCAGCACGGCTTCCTGGAGGGTGGTTCCCTGTCACTGCTGGGGAAGACTGGCTAGCATGGGTGGACAGGTGGCTCCTAGGACATACTGTGTCCCTGACCTAGGGTCCGTTGTCACTGCTGTCCACTCTTGTGGATCTTCTGTAATAGGGATTTTTCCTGGACAGCTCAGTTGGCCATAATTTAGAGCAGCGACATCAGAAGGAGGAAGGGACAAGGGATGGAATGGGGCCAATGCCTCATTCAGTCTTCCAGTATCTGCAAACTGACTGGTGCCACCCCTTTCTCCTGGGAGTGGGATGAGCCAGAGCCAGACACAGAATCACAGCTCTCTGACTCTTGGCTTGGAGAGTCCTGGTTCAAATGCTTCCCAAATATTCTGGGGGTAGTCCTCAGGTGACAAGCTATACATGTTTCCCAGGCTCTTATTCTGAAGCCCCTGGCTCCCTCCATCTCTACTAGTGCCACAGGACCCCAGATGGCATCTGGGGTCATCAGTGTCCACAGAAGGGCCAGGTGTTGACAGTATTGCTCGAGGCAGTCAGTGTGAGGGAGTGAACCTTGATGTGTGGTCCAGGCTGCTGTTGGCAGTAGCCAGAGAATCAGTATCAGAGAAAGTTACATCACATCCTAGTGGCAGCTCTTTCTGCTAATCTTTCTTCCAGCCTCTCACAAATAGGTATGAGTTAGCTAGACATTGCTATGGGATATGCAGAATCACCTTCTACAGCCATGCCACTGGGACAATGAGCCCAGTATGAAAGCCTAGTATGCCTGCCCAGCCCCTTCTGTAATCAGGCTACTGGCCAGTATGCCTCCTGACCTATTAATATGGTTGGGGAAATAGTTTGGTGGAAGAGCACCTTCCTGGAAAGCATAGAGGCCATGGGTTTTATCTAAACCACCACAAAAATAAAAATAAAGCATATCATGTTCTATGCACAAAAACAGGATAAACGAAGGCTGCTGTCTTCCTGAGATGGGGTTAACTATACCTTTGGACCCTGGCTTAGTTAGCTTTTCTATTGATGTAATAATACAACATGACATGGCCAAAAGCAGCTCGGTGAGGAAAGGATTCATTCTTATAGTTTATAGTCTATCATTCAAGGAAGTCAAAGCAGGAACTCAAGGCGGGATCCTGGAGGCAGGAGATGATGCAGAGTCAAGGGGGGAGTGTCGCTTACTGGCTTGCTCAGCCTGCCTCCTTCCTTCCTCTCTCTCTCTCTCTCTCTCTCTCTCTCTCTCTCTCTCTCTCTATCTCTGATTTGTTTTTTTTTTTAATTATGTATACAGTGTTTTGCCTACATGTATGCCTGCATGCCAAAAGAGGGCACCAGCTCTCATTATAGATGCTGTGAGCCACCATGTGGTTGCTGGGAATTGAACACAGGTCCTCTGAAACAGCAGCCGATGCTCTTAACCTCTGAGCCATCTCTCCCGCCCTCAGCCTGCTTTCTTTTAACATTCAGGACCACCTGCCCAGGGATGGCACAATCCACAATGAGCTAGAGCTAGGGCCTATCGTTAATCAAAGCAATACTCCACAGATTTGCCCACAGGTCAGTCTTATGGAGGCCTTTTCTCAATTAAGAGTCCCTCCTCCCAGATATGCCTAGATTTGTGTCAAGTTGACAAAAGCCCACCAGCACAAACCTCAAGGTGCTGAGCGGAAGCCTTAGCCAGGGCAGATGCCCCGTACCTCTCCATACAGGGACATTTTCAGGGCAAATGCTGACAGTCAGGCGACTCTTTCAACACGGTGGGATGTTACAAGATGATTTAACTCCAGGTAACAAGAGCTTGGGTCGCTAATCAACACTATGGACCACCAGCAAGTCACAAGCATTAGGTTCTTTAGATCCACTTGGAAAAACTGTTTAGGTTTTGGAAAATCACTCGCCATCCTGCACATTTCCACACAAGTGGCCACCATGCCTGTGGCGCAAAGCCCAGACTTTGAGAAACCAGGCCAGTCTCCAGGTTCACCACACCACTCATTACATCAGCAAGGAGCCAAGATTCGCCAAAGAGGCCACTGGGTGTAGGTGGGTGCAAGATGCCCTTCCAACTCTAGCATCCCTTTCCCAAAGAGAAACAAACTCCTGTTAAAGGTACCACAGCTGTCTTCACTGACACCTCCAGTCCCGAGGTAAAAGAGGCATCCCTCTAAACTTACACAGTGCAAGAATTGAGGGAAGCCAAGTTTGCCTGACCCCAAAGCCTGGCCTCTGGTGACAGGATGCTGGTTTTGTGGCATAAGGGGAACAGTAAGGCCAGGTTCTTTGGCAACAGGAAACAAAAGTATAACAAAGGACTGAGAGCCTATGATTAGGTCAGAGGATGCCCCGAGCTTCATCACACTGGAAGATGACCGCACAACCAACTTGAGCAGCATCCGGAAGCAGACTGCATCATCCAGGGGCATCCAGGTTTTTGTTGGTGTTGGGTATCTGCCCCATTGGAGCATGAGCTTCATGAAGCAAGTATTATAGTCTTTTCTGTTATCTCTGGTGGTTAGCACAGTACTGGCTTTTACGAAACCTTTGTGAAATAAAGGAAGGAAAGAGGGAGGGAGGGAGAAAGAGGGAAGGAATAAGGAAGGAAGGAAGGAAGGAAGGAAGGAAGGAAGGAAGGAAGGAAGGAAGGAAGGAAGGAAGGAAGGAAGGGTGTGTTTCAGTACTTTCTTCCTGGGGAATGTGTGGAACCTGTCTTGTTCATATTCACCCACAAATGACAAGCACTGGAAGTCTGAACACCCCAGCCTCCAGCTGCTCTGCCTTTCAATCCTTATCTCTAGGAGCTGTCCGTGCTCCACCCCACGACCCCATCAGCGACCAGCATCACAGGACAGGTCATCAGCAGACAGGAGCATCCGGAAGCTGAGTCGCCTCCCACATGTCCTGGCTGACAGGCAAGAGCACCTGCTGTGGGCTTCCTCCTGCTTCCCCCTCAGAGAAACCGAGGTGGCTCACAAACACCCGCTGGCTTGAGCTGCTTCACAGCTGCCAACTCACCCACACTCAGAGAAGCCTCAGAGACTCCCAGTGTGGCTGGGGAACCAGAAAATGCTCCTTGTGCCTTCCAGGCAGTAGTAAGGGGGCAGGGAGATGACATCGTTTAAATGAAGCAGCGTGTAATTTTATGACCATATCCAGCCTTCCAGTCACCTGTCCCCAGATTCACAGGAACCATGAGACCCCAGCCCTCCTTCCAAACATGCTTTCTTCCCCAGTGTCCTTGAGGGAGTCTCATCATCTGCCATCAGGCCCCACAACTTCATGATTGCCGAGGGACGTTTTGGATTCCTCAGAAGCTCACAGGGTCATCCCCCAGTGCTGTTGGCACTGCTGTCTGTGGAGGCCTCTCTCCGCAGGGCCATGTGCGGTTCACTGCTGTCTGCCTTCTCTTTATGCTTGCTTCATTATAATAGGTACGCCTTTCCAACATCTAGTTTCCTCCCTTCCCAGCAGTGCTCAGACACCTTGCTAATAGGCCTGCTCCTTCCCGGCGACTGGCTGTTCAGCAGGCCTAGCCTCCCAGGCACGGTCACCTCCAACCACGCATTTGATCACTCAGACATGACAGAGGATTGAATGGCCTTCCCAAGCTATTCCCAAGCTGGGACTGGGAATTCGGATTTGAGAAAACTGCCACAGAGCATTGGCCACCTTCCCCACTGGGTGCAGGAATAGGTCCTGATCCGGACCTAGTTCTGTTTCCAGACATCATCCTAAAATCATAGTTGACTTCAGGGAGCTTTGATTCGATGCAGTGCACTGCAAAGACACCCCTGAAATCAGTGTCAAAGTGATAAAGAGAATTGAGTTCATTTTCTTGTCAGAATATTTACCCTGCCTGTGAGTGCAACTGTGGGTCCTGGCCTGGGATGGCTACAAACCCCTGGACTTGCACAGCTGCCACGCGGCAGTTCCCGCTCCCTCCCAGGACTGTCTTGGAGCATCCCCTCAAAGCTGGTCTTGTGAGGAATGTGTAGTCAGATGGTGGGGCTATTCAGAGGGTGAACCTGCTGGCATCCTCAGGCACGTGCAGCTCTCTGTTGCGGAGAACTCGCTTGGTTGAGCTCCTAGCAGATGCCAAAGTGCAAGGCTGCAGTCTCTGGCAGAGAAGGGCACTGTCTGTCACAAACAATGGAGGTAGCCTTGGCATAGTGTAAAACGAGTTGACAGCAGCAGATGCCCGCATGTCCCATCTCAATTTGTGCGCTGCCAACTCCAGGGAACAGTCTGGAGTTTTGTGTTTGAATTAGGGAAAATGAACAGCAAAGGGCTGTGGTTGTCTCTTTGGGAAATGGTCACAAACTGGGGCATACTTAGCTCTGGCTGGTTGTAGCTTTAGGACCCATGAAATTACTAAAGGCAGTAGAACGGGGACTAGGGCTCAGCACTTGGCTGTAATCATGACCAGATCAGTCATGTGGCCTGACAGGCTGGCGCTTCTTTCCCCATGTGTCTAACCAACCCTAGAGTGCTAGGCGTTGGCCAGCAGCATCTGAATTGCTTCGGGATGCTACATCATACAGTTGGCTAGTTCAGGAAAATCAAGAAGGGCTGTACCTCTGTGGAGGTGGTGAGCCTGGTGTCATCGCACAGTCCGTAGGTTCCTGTCCTTAGTTAACCTTGACCATACCTAAAAAGACAGAACAGCCCACTTAGGTGGGTGTGCCCTTTGAAGATGCACAGAGCCAAGTGTAGTAGTTGTACTGGCCAAGCCAGCCAGTATCCCAGGGCCTCCGATTGTTCACAAGTAATTTTCTTGGAGTGACACTGAAGGACACTAGCCCACTCAAGCCTGTGGCTCTGGCAGGCTTTACTCTTCTCGCCATTCCCTCGGCCTTGCTAAAAACCATTAGGTTACATTCCTAAAGTTAGCCACCAAGGCCTAATTCCTTATTTGGCCACTTCTTCCACCTGAGACTGACTGCCAAAGTCCAGCAATCAAAAGCCCCATTTGTCACACCTAATTAACATACCCAATTACAACGAAACACCTCATCCTAACATGGGGTTTCCTATTTTACCTTTATAAACTGCCATTTGCCAGTGGGCCACATCTGTCTCTTCTACACCCAGAGGCAGTCCTTTAACCCTCCAAGGACAAATTTCCTGTCCCTTTCCTTTGCCCCCTTCCCCTTCTCCCTCATCCCCTATCTCCTTTACTACCACATCCTTGCTCATTCTAGCACAGACCTCCCCTTGTCTCTTCTTAAGAATACCACCTGAAGATCATTTGCTGCTGTTTCCTGCCTGAGTCCGAAGGCAGCGACTTTAACTTTTCTCCCTTGCTTAGTGAAGGATCTCTCTGGGAAAACAGGTGTTTGGGTGTGGCTGGTGCCTAATCTGGGATCTGAAAAGGAACGCCCCCTCCCACTACACCGTTGCCCAATGCAGGAGTCCCCTTCAGACACAACAAACACATCTACTCACTCCAGATAGGGAACCCATGACCAATCAAAGTACAGATACCACCAAAGTCCAACTTGGTGAACATTGGTTTTCACCAAGTTTTATTGGAGTTGATTTCAGGAACGTTCATTTCAGATGAGGGGTTAGTTATAGGAGCAGAAATGACTCAGAGGCAGCTGGCTTGCCAAGGCCCACCTGACATGGGTAACATCACACAAAGCTGGGAACCTGGAGCACACGGCATAGCCTACAGGGAGCTCGACAGGTTGGAGAGTGACCAGGTGCCTCTGTTGTTCTAAACCTCTTCAGGTAGCTCAGCTTCTTCCAGGCAGCTGATCTGGTCTCAGGGTCTTTGCAGCTCAGTTTCCTTCCATCTGAGGTGGACTCTAAGCTTTTATTGATTACTCTAGCAGGGAGAGACCTGGTGAATCTGGTCAGCTTCAGGGACTTCCTGAAGTTATCTTGAATTGTTTACCTTCCTGCTCAAGAGTCTTCCCTGAAGAATGGAATGTTTCAGTCTGGAAGGAAACTATTAAAAATACTAACTCAACAGAAAAGTAGGGTAAAAGGATCCAGAGAGGCAACCATGGAAGAGAAAACACAAATGTCCAATAAATACATGGAAATGTGTTCAGGTTCTCTGGCCACCTGGAAACAGTGAGACCTAATCCTTGCAAAACTGGGGCGACTGAGGCTGTCAAGTGGTAGTACAAAGGGGCTGTCACATATAACTGGTAGGAATGGCCCAACCACACTGGAAGGCTGTTTGTGAGTCTCTGTCGGATCCTAGGGGCAAGCCCTTTGACCTTACCATCCCATTTCTCAGAAGCCATACTAATGAAATAGCTGCAAGTTATAGATATGAATGGTTATTGCTGCCTTGCTTATAATGCTTTAAAAAAGATTTATTATGTATACAGTGTTTTGCCTGCATTTATGCCTACATGGTAAAAGAGAGCACTAGATCTTATTATAGATGGCTGGACATTGAACTCAGGACCTCTGGAAGAGCAGCCAATGAGTGCTCTTAACTGCTGAGCCATCTTAAGTGCTGCCCCACTTGTAATGCTTTAAAAGAGAGGAAGGTGGAAGCCTGGTGCAGGGGAATCTCTCAGGAGTCTATAAAGACAAACCCAGCCTAGACTCCTACCATTAGTGGATAAGTAGCATGAACTGCCCATCTCCTGTGACCAGATTGGTACCTGGCCCAGTTGTCATCAGAGAGGCATCATCCAGCAACTGATGGAGACAGATACTGAGAGCCACAGCCAAACATTAGGAGTTCAGGAATCCTGTAGAGGAGAAGGAGATAGGAGTGTAGGAACCAGAGGGGTCAAGGACACGACAGGGGAAAAAAAAAGCTCACACAATTAATTAACCTGGGTTCATAGGGGACAACAAAGTCTGAACTGACAACCAGGGAGCCTGCATGAGACTGACCTAGGCACTCTGTGTATATATTACAGTTGTGTAGCTTGGTCCTCCTATGGAACGCCTAACAGCAGGAACAGGGGCTATCTCTGACTCTTTTACTGGCTTTTGGGACCCCACTTCTCAGACTGGGTCACCTTAATATATGGGGAGGTGCTCAGTCTTACTGCAACTTGATATGCCATGTTTTATTGATACTCATTGGAGACCTGCCCTTTCCTGGGTGGAGATGGAAGAAAGGGGAATTGAGGGATGGGAGGGGAAATGGGGGAGAGGGTCTGGGAGGGAAGGATGGGGAGAGTAAAACAAATAGATTAATTTTTAAAAAAGAAAAGAAAGAGAGAAAAAGAATGTAAATTCAAAGGGAAAGTGAGGGAGGAAAAAAAGCAGAGAGACAAAAAAAAAAACAGGAAGGAGGAAGGGTGCGAGGAGGAATGTGCCCAACACGACATGTATGCACGTACAAAAGCTTCAATAGACAAAACAACAAAGGAAAGGTAAAAGGGATGGACAGGTGAAGGGGGAGAAGCTGTCTGCTTATGAATAGTAAGATGGCTGGCAAGAAGTAGGCCTGTGGGCGCGGGGAGGGCTCCAGGCTCTAATGTAGCCACAATGGCGGCTGGCGGGAATAAGCGGGGCACAGTCCTTGCAGAGTGGTGTTAGAACAACATCTATTTTCATCTTTCGAAGACAGGGTAGGCTAGAAATCCAGGAGGCTGCACATTCAGCTATGCCCAGCAGTTACATCTAGAAAGCCGAACTGTAAGAGGCAGGGCGTCCGTGCTTCTCTCTCTACTCCATGTACATGAGTCTGAGGGTTTGTGTTTCTTTATTGTCATCTGTCTTCCCTGTTTCTAAGATGCTGTCAGCATGAGGCTTACCTAGGGGAGGCTGCAGCTGGAGGAAAGTCTGGAGGAAGATGGGCATGTGACATTTCCAGTGCCCATCCAATATCTCACGTAGAGATACAGCCCACAGATGCTGAGCAGAGTCTGAGGCCTGAGCACAAGGACTGGATTGGAGATTCCCAGTAGAGGACAAGTCCCTTAGAACTTTGGAACAGTGAGGTGCAATGGTGTCCCATAAGATAGGGTGAGACTCAGAACACCCAAGACCTGGGTTCCACTGTCCTTCCTATGCCTGAGTGTCTGTATGAACCCAAACAAGTTCAGGGTTCAGGTTGATTTCCCTATCCCAACATCTTGTTAAAGCTCCTCTATCTTATTCTTGATCTTACTCTCTTTTTCTTCAAATCTGCCACTGTCTGGGGCGGAACTTTTTTATTGTTAACTTTTAAAAAGACTTACTGTGTTTTGCCTGCATACGTGTGCACCCACTGTGTGCAGTGCCCACCGAGGTCATACCAGGGAGCTAGAACCCTTGTTCTATACTCTGAGTCTCTGTTTTACTCATTTGCACCCTTTTCTGGAGCATGCCGTCTAGTTGGAGACTGACTTGTTCTTGTTTCCCTGAGAACTTGATAGGAATCACTGCCGTCTATTTGAAGCTCTCTGATTTTTAAAGCAGCAGCAGCCTTACGCTTCCCTCTAGAATCAAACTTCCTCTATCCCAAAGGTTCTGATAACCAGTGCTGACATTAATATTCACCTGCAGTCAGGAGGCTACGTCAGCACTAGTTGACAGGAAGTGGTGGGGAGGAGCCAGGTTGAGAAGTTGGGGGGGGGTTTAAGTGGGGGTGGGGAAAAGCATGAGAGCTTCCGGAGAGATGCAAGAGGAGAGGAGGGAGCTACTTGCTATTCAGCCTCTCTGAGGAGCAGAATTCCATCTCAACTTTTGAGTTTTGAGTTCTTTAGAGGGACAGAGATTCCCTTTGTAGCTTTGAAAAAGTTGGTGCCTGAGGAAACAGAATTCCCTTGGGCTGCTGCTCTTGTGTTATAACCGCTGCTGGTAGAAGCAGAGTCTCTGTCACTGATAAGACAACCCTGCATGGCATGTGTGCATGCAAACACACACATACACACAATAACAATAAATAGAATAATATTAAATGCAATTTTTAATTTCTGTATACTTGTATTGTTTCACTGGATACTGCTCTTCAGTCCTTGCTTGATTCCACTATGATCTGATAAAACAAAATGTACACCAATCTCTTGTAATTGTTAAGACTTGTGGAATACGCTAATGTGGTCCCTCTTAGAGGAGGTTCCACAGGCATCTGAGAAGAGTGAGCAGTGTGCATTGTTTAGATGAATGCCTTTTCTGATTTTATTTGGAAGTCTTAGTGAGTAGCTCTCAATTAAGGGCTTGATCCTACTCCACTTGGAAAGGAGGAGAGAAACTGATGTAACAACAACAAACCAAACCAGATATAGAAATAGATTTTAAGTAAATTAAAGCAAATTAGTATAGCATGAATAACAATAGGAAAGAAAGTGGTAAAATATGTAGAGTAAGTTAGAAGGTTGAAAATTTATTACTGGAACTGGTAAGATGGCTCAGAGATTAAAAGCATCTGTTGCTCTAGCAGAGGACCCATGTTCTCTTCCAATCACCCACATAGTGGTTCATAACCATGTGTAACTCCAGTTTCAGGGGATCTGATACCCTCTTCTGACCTCCACAGGCATCAAACATGGAGGGAGTGCACATGCATTTATGAAGACAAAACACAAAATAAATTGAATAAACCTAATTAAAATGTGTTAGTATAAAAGTAGAAATTATTGTTGAATAAATTAAAGACAGAATAGAAATTGGAAGAAGAAAGAAGAATCAGAGTTGAAAAAAAATGATCAAAGAATTTAGGAAGAGAAAAGGTCAAAAAGTTTGTTGTTGTTATTTAATACTACATGATAAAGATAAATACAAAATCAGGGGCTGGGGAGCTAGCTCTAGTGGTAGATGCTTGCAAGGATGTAGAGCTGAGTCTGATCCCCAGAACCCACATGCAAAACAGCCAGGCACTTGTAATTCCAGTTCCAGGGAGCTGGAACAGGCATATTCTTATGACTGACTGGCCAACCAGCCCAGTCGAGGTGGTGAGGACCAAGACAATGAGATACTGTCTCAAATAAAAAGGTAGACGGCACCTGAGGAAGGATACCCAGGGTTGTCCTTTGTTCTCCATGTGCATATGTACTCTTGTATCTGCACATGCATGTGTGTATGGTACACATAGACAGACACACACACACACACAAAAACACATAAGAAATATTAACATTAAGAAAGGGAATTAAAAACCTATTAAGGTGAAAATGAGAATAATAGTAAGAAGGGCGAGAGAGATGACTCAGCAGTCAGAAGTAAGTGCTGTTCTTGCAGGGGACCTGAGATCAATTCCCAACACTCAGGCCAGGCTGCTCACACTGCCTGTGATATCAGCTCCAGGGGAGCCAACTTTCTCTTGTGATCTCAGAGGGCAGCACAGTCATACACACTCCACACTTAGACATGCTCTTATAGACATAGCTAAAAATAACATCTAAAATCAGTAATAGGAAGAGTCCAATAAATGAGGAAAGAAGAAAAACACAATGCCAACAGAAAACGAAACAGCAACAAAAGCAGTGTATTGGAACAGCAGTTCCAAATTCTGCCTCCCAAATTCTGTCGTCTTGGAGCCTGCCAGGTAGAAGGTGTGCTCGGTTAAAGTTAGGTTGAAGTTGAGCATTTGTTTTGTTATATTTAAACTAGTGCTGAGCTCAGAGTGGCCAAGGGTTAGTTGCCCAACAGTGGCACAATCACTTTGGAGATTTCTGTTCTTTATGTACCAGAAGCTACTGTGATCATCCGATCTCTTCAGTTTGAGGACAAGGCAGGTTCTCCCTCCCTCCCTCCCTCCCTCCCTCCCTCTCTCCCTCCCTCCCTCTCTCCCTCCCTCCCTCCCTCCCAAGTTTGTACACCTTAGGCAGGCTAATGTCCAGTCCAGAGTGTGTCCCCCAACTGTGCTGGGTGTCAGTGAGGTAGGTAGAACACTGTGCTGTGTCACAGGAGATCCTGTCTCAGTGTTTTCTGATCCTGCTGGGCAATAAATGCCTTGTGGAAGGGAAGAGGCCATAGTGAGTGCCCACTGCTCTCACTTTGGAGTTCTCTGTTCTTCCAGTGGAAAAGTGCTGGGCAGAGGTAGTTCAAGCTTCCTGCTGACCCCCAGGTTAGGGATTTCAGACTCCACCCTTACCCCACTTCTTGCTGAAGTGTGCAGGGGACCAGTGGCCATGCATGGCATAGCTGAAACCTACTATTTGAACTTCATGATGTGTCCCCGTCAAGACCATCCCCAATCCATGACTGCCACCTTCCACTCAAAGACTATGGAAGGCAGGGATCTGGGATTGCTTGTTATCAGGTCCCAGAGTGGCTCAGTCTTGAAGAACAGCCAGACGAAGACAGGGTGGATGTCTTCAGGGATAACCCATACAGGATGAGTCACTGTCTGACCACATCAATGCACAAGCTTGTCCGGTGACAGCACTATCCATCTTTTCTCACCAATCCCACCAGAATTACCTTTAAAACGCAATTTCCATGTCTGCTGGCTGATGAGTCATGCAGGCGGAGCCTTTGCTCCTGGCTCATCTCTGCTGAGTCATTAACCCGTTTTATTCAGCTGTCCTGTCACCCTCTCTGTGACTTCCAATGTTTTCTACTCTTTCTGTCACATGGAGACAGCTTCCATTCACCATCAGACCCCAGAAGTCTGCACTCTCATGATGGTCTTTGGAGCTCCCAACTTCCCTTCCTTTAGTGTCCTGATTCCAGATCCCCGGCGGTTAAAGATTCATGCTGCAGAGAAGCCCTACTGTCCTGAGTAATCCCCACCCCTCTCTTCTGCTCTTCATACTCCTGCACAGGCAGAGCCCAGACCTCTTACTCTGTAAAGAGATTTCAACGTCTATTGCATTTTATTCGTGTTTTCTCATTTAACTGCCAAAAGGCAGCTGTGTTGTTGTGGGTGTTATTGCTCTTATTATCGTCCCTGCTTTGCCGAGAGATAATAAAGCAGAGGGTATCAGATGAGCTGCTCCTTATATTCCATGTAGTGTGACAAATCACCATCAGTTCAACAACCTACAGCACACACTCAATGACCCTGGGAGTTCTTATCTAGAGCCTCAGTATCAGGTCTTTCCAAAGCCTCGGTCAGGGCATCAGCAAGGCTAGGGTTTCATGCGAGGTTCAACTG
This sequence comes from Alexandromys fortis, assembly GCF_014885135.2. NCBI lineage: Eukaryota > Metazoa > Chordata > Mammalia > Rodentia > Cricetidae > Alexandromys > Alexandromys fortis. The sequence continues at coordinate 5,478,172 of NW_026067970.1, forward strand.
GGCAAGGACCAGCTTCCAAGCTACTCAACGGCCATTGGTGGATCTTCACCTCTGAGGAACTTTGGGCTGGACCTCCATTACACTCTGAGCTGTGTGTTTTCTTCTGGCTTCACCGGTGCCTGTGCACAGAGCTGGAAGCTGAGAACCCACAAGAGGAAGAGCGACTACAAGCTCTTATAACAAATCCAGACATGACTCCATCACCTTTGCTGCATTGGTGGGATGGAAGCAAGATGCTACAAACTGCATTCGAGCGAAAGCTCTGCACAGGGCTTGAACAGCAGGAAGAGGGGCCTCAGGCTATTGAAGTTACCTGGTCACAGGAAGTCACACTTAGTGCCTGGATCCTCACTAGTTGTGTCCTGCTCAGGCCTACCCCAAATGATAGCAATGATATTGGTTACCTCGTATAACTCCACTTAGTAAAAATGTTTTTATTCGGGGATGCTAGGAAAAAAAATCAGCATGCTTTCCAAAACAGAGCTATCTAAGACCCAGTGGCAGACGATGACAGAAGAGCCGGGGATGCTTGGCTTATAAGGCAGCCGGTGGTAGCTTTCAACCCATCCCTCTCACTCAGACACAGGCACAGTCCCACAAACTGCCACTCTGGGGACGGATGTGGATCTGAGAAGCAGGAGACAACCAGCATCCACGACATCAACAGTCTCTGTGTGTCACCTTCCAAGCCACTTGGAAGAATACAAACAAGCCAAGACTAAAGGTTTCCCGTCAGTGGCAGCCAGGAAAACGATCTTCTGTCAGTTGTGACCACTAGTCCTCTACTCTCTCTACTCTTGACTGCTTCTGACAGCGGTGGTTCCTGGCCAGGGGGCTTCTAACCAGCTCACAGGGAGTATCTCCAGCTCTAAGGCCTGAGTCCCAGCTAGTCCACTGTCTCATTCCTCAGAAGGTCACTCCTCTTTCTCCAAACCTAGCCATCTCTTTATCTAGTACATTCTGTACTTTGCTTGCCTCAAGAGTTAATAAGTTATTCATGGAGCACCCATTAGCAAGGAGATACCCCTCCAAGCACTGACAGGAATCCAGGGAGATAGACATTCACATAGACGCCAAGACTATAAGAGCTGAGAGCACAGCCCTTAAGTCAGAAAGATCCATTTCGGCAGTGACCTGTACTTTGGTGCGATGCATCAATTTTCGGAACCCTTTGCTCTTCTATAACATGGAAATGATTTCTCTACTTTGCAAGTCAGTTGCAAGGGTTAAGTGATTTAATTCCAGGTGAGCATTTAGCCCCATGCCTAGAGTAAATACTAACACTTCACCATCCCCAGTATATGGAGAGAGCTCCTTGAAGGTCGGCTATGTCTGTCCTGTTCACCTCCACGTCCTCAATACCCCAGGCGAAGTCTGGCAGGTGGTAAATACTTAACAAACATTTGTCAAATGGGTTACTAAATGAATAAGTGATACTGTGGTTAATGACTAAAATGGTTATCTGGTGTAGCTCTCCCAGGAGCTCAAAGCTCTCTCAGTGCTGCCTAATTCAGTTTCAAAGTCCACCTTGTCTGAAAAGTAACAAGTCTGGACATTTAGCTGGGCATTGGGCTGCATTCTGAAGGGTTAACGTTGGTTTGCCTGAAACCACAGAATAAATCTGGTTGCAGGATTGGCATGGTTACAGGAGTGATACCCAAATTCTTGGATTCTCAGCTCTTTACTCCTACACATTCAGCATATTCAGACCACCTCATCTTGATCAACTTAGCAAGCAAGAAAAAAATCCCCATGAACTCCAGATTTGGGGCAGATTCATGACCATGAATCATTTCGGTGCTAGCAGTAGAACACAAGATTATGATCAGATATCCTCACAGCGTTTGTCAAGCATTCCAGGGGTGACCTCCTCTATGTATTGGCTACTTAGCATGAACAACAGCCATTCCTAGGGCTTGAGAACAAATCCCAACCCCACAGCTCTGTGACCTTGGACAAGACATTCGACTTGTTTCCATTTTCATCAAAAGGAAGGAAACCAATACCTTGTGAGAACTTAATGATCACACATGTATGATATAAGGCACCCTGCCCAGCACAGTTCCCAATGAATGTGGAGGGCTTCAAAGTCTCTCTCTCTGCACAGTATCCAGTTGTGGAATTTTATGTGAGTTACTATCTCCTGCAAGAAGAAGCTTCTCCACTGAGGGCGGAGTGATGCACTAATCTGTGGGTATATCAATATGTCATTAGGTGTCATTGTATTCCTACGTTCCTTTAGCAGAATAGTAGTAGTAGGTTTTTCCTTAGGGCCTATGACCTATCTAGTCTCAGGGTCTCATTAACAGTGATGCGTATGGGCTCCATTTCATGGAGTAGGCCTTAACTCCAGTTGAAAAGTGGTTGGTTACTCTTGTAACATCTGTGCCATTATTACAGCAGTGGGCATATCTTGCAGACAGGTCATTATTGTAGCTTGCCGGGTAACTGGGTAAATTGGTGATTACTTTTGTCCTCTGGCAGCATGTATAGCACTTTCCAGCACTATGAATGCTAATCAGTAAGGATAAGCTTCCAGTTGAGCACATCTTGATTTCTCCATGTTCTGTAGCATAGGTATGTAGTGTCTTCAGGAACAGGGTCTTACCATCAGGTTACAAAGGGTGACCAATAGCATTACAAATAATTTGTAACGATTGGGAGAAGCTGTGGTACCTCTTTGGACAGTAACTCAAAAAGATGTAACCCATTTCTGGTATTGGGGACTTTACTGGGTAGCACATGATATCTAGTTAGGACATTGTGTTCCCCAATATACGGTAACTCCATTTAAGCTCCTTCGATAGATGTATATATTTCAATGTTCTCATTCTTAATCATGCTGTTAAAAGGACGAGACAAAAGCATCTGAGACAGATACTTATTTTTTTTTCATCCATTGAGGCAAGACAAATAGGTTTATGAAATGAACCAGCTCTAAGTATAAATGTTCTGAGATAGCTGAGGACTGATGAAGAGCAAGAAACCAAGGCAGGGAGGACCAAACAGCACACAGTCTACAGGGCGGCTCAGTCACATTGCCCCGAAGGTAATCCATGGCGAGAATCACTCCTGGGACAAAGGGCAGAAACATTCAAGAGGACAAGTCTCACTTCATCCATTTATTTATTACTTTATTGATTAACAAAATAGTTACTGAATGCTCACTCTAAGTTGGGTGCTGTTTGGTGTTCGGGATGCAACTGGAATAAAAACAGGCATTGCCTATGCCCCTCGAACTTCACCGTATGCGAAACACCATTACATCAAGTAATAGTTTGCCAAAGTCACGAGCTCTTGAGCTTCAGCTCGAACCATGCTTATTTTCTGTGCCAACACTTTTGGCTCAAGTCTGAGTCTTATTATCTTGTGTTATTCACTCTGCCTATTGACCTGATGAATTTCTATTCTGACTTATCCAGTACAACCAGATCTTGACGCTGTGATATTAAAAGCCTATTAGTAGAAGGGGTTTGGTTTGGGGTTTTATTTATTTATTTTTTGGTTTTGTTTTGTTTTGGGGTTTTGGTGGGATTGTTGTTTGGTTTGTGGGGTTGTTTCTTGTCTTTGGACAGGATCTTAGCTGGATTTGATCATTGGTAACTGCACATGTGATTAGTTGATGGAGGTTTTTTTTAATTGGTCTACTCCAATATTCTTACTCATTACTGATAATTACCCAATGTGTCTGATAGGCCAGAAGAATGCCTAATGGATGATCTAATGCCTAGGCAGACACACATTCAGGTTCCTGGGGGGCAGGCAGGCCTTGCGTTCTCTATTCTGTTTTGCAGTACTTTTGCTTTCAGAGGTTTGGGGAAACAGAATCAGGTCCTGATGACCATGGAGTTGTCTCGAAGTCTAAGGAACTTTTCATCTTGAGCTTACCATGCTTATTGCGAAAGATCATTGTGGGGAAAACTCTCAATCTCTCTTTGTGTTTTGTTTGGTTTAGTTTCTGTAGTGCTGGGAACTTGAACATACTGAGCAAGAACTCTGCTGCTGAGCTACACCAAGCCCGAGGCTCTCATTCATACTTGCTTCATGTTAGATATACTTATCTTTGCAAGCTATTTCTGTTTTAAAATGTAGCGCTCCGTTGGATGAGCCTGACAGCTAAAAAGCCACTTTTCAAGGAGCGATGGCTCATGTGAAAGAAAGGAGAAAGGAAAAGGGAAGAAAAAAAGATCCTAGCAACAGACCTGTGATGGCTGGGAAACGCGCAGTTTGCAGCATGCATGGAGAAGCTGGACGCTGTGTCCCCCGCTCCTCCGCCCCATGTTCATTCCTGCTATGCTTCTGCAGGTCCATTTACAATGAAGGCCAAGCTAATGCCAATCTTCAAAAAACTCAGCATTTGGGCAGACACATGGACTGTTTGCTTTGAGCGAATGGCAACAGCTAGTCTTTCCCCAGAGTTGGCTGACAGAACGTTTTTGAAACCCAGACTGTCATGATTGCTGGCACATAGGGTATGTGGAATGAAAGAGGGCTTTCAGAAAAGAAAAGTGTAGATTACAACAATAAGCCTACACATTCAGTTCTTTTGGTAAATGTCAAATTTTACTCACCAGCCTCACACAGCCAGCAGCGATTACTCTGCCTCGGGTATTCCCCTTGAAAAACTATGCTGTTTGTGTAGTCTTGGCAGTTAGTTAAGAAAGACACAAATTAGACCGAGCTGAATTACCCCACCAATACAGCTCATGCTGCCTCCTCACGCCCAGCTCTGCCCTTCCTCTTGGCAGGGATCCTCCTACACCATGGCATTCGGCTTTTGGCCTCGTCCCCAGGTTTCCTGGTCTGGCCCACATTAGAATGGGAGGTGGCAGAGGAGAGGGAGCTGGAATAGCTGAAGGTCTGTGGACTTTAGATCTGGACCCAGAAAGGCTTGATTTTCCCTTTCAAATCTACTTTGTACGAGGTGAATCTTGGCCCCCAGGTCTACATAAATCTTGATAATAATAACTTTACTGTTACTGTTACTTTTGTTTTGTGCTAGGGATTGAACTCAGGACCTTAGGCATGATTGACAAGCACTCTGTCGCTGAGAGCTACACCTCAGTCCCACATGATCCTATTAAAAATCATGATGAAGGATAAAGGTCTTGGAGAGAGCACGGATACAAGGATCATACCTAAACATAAGGCAAAACACAGCAAGCCAACAGCCAACATCAAACTAAATGAAGAGAAAGTCACAATGATCCCACTGAAATCAGGAACAAGACAAGGTTGTCCACTCTCTCCCTATCTATTCAATATAGTTCCTGAGGTCCTAGCTAGAGCAATAAGACACCAAAGGGAGATCAAGGAGATACAAATTGGGTAAGAAGAAGTCAAACTCTCACTGTTTGCTGATGATATGATAGTTTACATAAGTGATCCCAAGGAACTTCTACAACTCATAAACACTTTCAGTAATGTAGTAGAATACAAGATTAAGTAAAAAAAAAAAAAAATCAGTAGCCCTCCTGTACACAGATGATAAATGGGCTGAGAAAGAAATCAGAGAAGCATCATTCTTCACAATAGCCACAAATAGCATAAAATATTTCAGAGCAACTCTAGCCAAACAAGTGGAAAACTTGTACGATAAGAACTTTAAATCTTTGAAGCAAGAAATTAAAGAAGACACCAGAAAGTGTTCTTGGGTAAGTAGAATTGAGATAGTTAAAATGGCAATCTTACCAAAAGCAATCTACAGATTCAATGCAATGCCCAGCAAAATTCTTCACAGACCTCAAAAGAATGGCACTTAACTTCATATGGAAAAGCAAAATACCCAGGATAGCCAAAACAATCCTGTATAATAAAAAAACTTCTGGAGGCATCACAATCCCTGACTTCAACTCTACTACAGAGCTACAGTACTGAAAACAGCCTGGAATTGGCATAAAAACAGACAGGAGGACCAATAAAACTGAATCGAGGACCCAGCTATTAATCCACATACCTACGAACACCCGATTTTTGACAAAGAAGCAAAAAATATCAAATGGAAAAAAAGAAAGCATATTTAACAAATGGTGCTGGCATAATTGGATATTAAAATGTAGAAGAATGAAAATAGATCCATATCTATCACCATGCACAAAACTCAAGTCCAAATAGCTCAAAGACCTCAACATAAAGCCATCTGTGTAAAGGAGGGCTACTGATTTTTTGAACCTCATAGAAAAGAAAGTGGGAAGTACACTTGAACACATTGGCACAGGAGACCACTTCCTAAATATAACCCCAGCAGCACAGACACTGAGAGAAACAATTAATAAAATGGGATCTCCTGAAACCGAAAAGCTTCTGTAAATCAAAGGACACGGTCAACAAGACAAAACAGCAGCCTACAGAATGGGAAAAGCTCGTCACCAACCCCACATCAGACAGAGGGATGATCTCCAAAATATACAAAGAACTCAAGAAATTGGTCATCAAAAGAACAAATAATCATAAAAACTGGATTGTAGACCTAAACAGAGAACTCTCAACAAAGGAATCTAAAATGGCTGAAAGACACTTAAGGAAATGCTCAACATCCTTAGTCAGCAGAAAAATGCAAATCAAAACAACTCTGAGATTCCATCTTACACCTGTAAGAATGGCAAAGATCAAAAACACTGATGACAACTTATGCTGGAGAGGTTGTGGGGAAAAGGGAACACTTCTGCACTGCTGGTGGGAATGCAAGCTGGTACAGCCCTTTGGATATTGGTAAGGTGATTTCTCAGAAAATTAGGAAACAACCTTCCTCAAGACCCAGTAATAAGTTTGGGTATATACCCAAAGGGTGCTTAATCATGACACAAGGACATGTGCTCAACTATGTTCATAGCAGCATTGTTTCTCATAGCCAGAACCTGGAAACATCCTAAATGTCCCTCAACCGAAGAATCGATAAGGAAAACATCATACTGAGTGAGGTAATCCAGACCCAGAAAGATAATTATCATATGTACTCACTCATAAGTGGTTTTTTAAACATAAAGCAGAGAAAACCAGCCTACAAATCACAATCCCAGAAAACCTAGACAACAATGAGGACCCCAAGAAAGACATACGTAGATCTAATCTACATGGGAAGTAGAAAAAGACAAGATCTCCTGAGTAAATTGGGAGCATGGGGACCATGGGAGAGGGTTGAAGGGGAGGGGAGAGGCAGGGAGGGGAGCAGAGAAAAATGTATAGCTCAATAAAATCAATTTTAAGAAGCTTCATAACAGATTTCTTGTATTAAAATGTTACTGGAACCAAAAAATAGACTTGCAATTAAATTAATCTTATTAATAAAATTTAAGATATTTTAATAAAAACATTTCCTGATTTAAAAAAAAGTCATGATGAGGAGTTGGAGAGATGGCTCAGTGGTTAAGAGAACTGGCTGCTCTTCCAGAGAACCTGGGTTCAACTCTCAGCACCCATAGGACAACTCCCAGCCATCTGTAACTCTAGTCCCAGGCATCCAACATCTTCTAGCTTCTCCAGGAACTGCATACATACACAGAAAATTTAAAAAGCTTTGAAAAAGTTTTGACATGGTGTGTTGGCACACGCCTTTAGTCCCAGTGGTGACGCACACCTTTAATCCCAGCACATGGGGCAGAGGCCAGCAGATCTCTGTGAATTCAAGGCCAGACTGGTCAACAGAATGAGTTCCAGGACAGAGAAACCCTGTCTTGGAAAATAAAAACAAAAACAAACAAAAGTTGGGACAGATAACACACACTATACATAACCTGTAACCAGAGATGCTCTTGGTTTTTATTAGCTGTCCTGGTCATAGGCTTCTTGCTAGTAAGAGTGATTTAAGAGGGCAGTGCGTATGTGGGTTTGTAATGGTGTTTATCAGAATCAGCTTCCTTATGCCTTAGTTAGTGCTGTCCAATGCAATAGTGAGCATTAGTAGACATTTCTAGATCCACGCTGCCTGCCCTGGTACAGCCAGCTACTGCATGTAATTGAGCACTTCTGGTTTGCCTATAGGAAGTGACATTCAAATTTCATTAATTTCAATTTAAATAGTCACTCTTCATGGTCTATAGCTACCATGTTAGACTGCACAGATTTATGAGATTACAAATGCTAAATTTGCGTGAAAGGGGGCCAACATTGTGAGAGAATCATTGACAGAAATAAAGGGGTGCCTAAGCTGGTAGGATTGAGTAAGTCTGAAAGAGTCAAATTTTTAATGCATTATGGATGCAATTCTTCTTGCATCTGTCAGCATTTGAATAACCAAAATATGAAGTAACTCTCATCTTAGAAGTCTGGTTTCAAGGACTGTTTGATTAACTATAAATTCTATTAAAATGAAAAGGATTTGAAATTTGCAAAATTTGTGCCATTTGGTAATCAGGCATAGCAAACAATGACCCAGCACCAGACATGTTCACCGAATCTCAGCATGTACAGAAGCGTTTCTGGAATGTTCTCCCCAGAGGACACTGAACTTGTGCTGCTGGGAGCCTTTTAGGGGATGGTGGCTGGGGAAGTAATGTCAGTGCAGTGAGCTCCCTCGCTGACAGACCAATGAGAAAGCTCACATGAGGAGAAACTGATAAAGGTGTCATGTGTTTTGTTCCTGTTGGTGCAACCCAAGACACTAGTATAAATGGTGTCCGTTCGGCGATGACTTCAATGTGCCATACGTGTTCTGAGAGAATGTCTACTACCTATGATCTATGTAAGTGATGTAAAGATGGTGATACAGATGGGCAAGAGTCCACGATGAAAAACACTGGCTTTACATTACTTACTGTTGAACCCGGAACTGAACATGGTTGACCTTAAAGCCATCTTCCACTGGGATCTAAAGACCTGGTTTTGAGCCTTGGTTCTGCCAGTTACCAGTTAGGATACTTTCTGCGAGCCACTTATACACTCCCATTCCTGCATGCGTAAATGGGGCAATGATGCCCACCTCACAGATTCTCAGGGTTGAATGGGAATCTATGAAGCAATCTGCAAAGGAACGGTCACTCTATTATCAGCACCAGGTAGTTTATGATCTCAGCTATAACCTATGGGATGTGGCAGAGCCAGCTGGCCAGACTGTAGATGAGGAGACATAGGCTGTAAGGGTTAAATGTCTTGCCCGTGATTCTACAGCCATGAAGACCAGTGGGCTCCTCACAACCACAGAACACTGAATGAAGCTGCTCCAGCGAATTCAATAGTTTCAGACATTTTTCAGATACCTGACTCTAGAAAGATCTAAAATGACAAGACTGTAGGGGGAGAAGCCCCAGCTACCGTCTCCGTGGGGAAGGAGAGGCTCTTTCTCAGGGCCCTTGTGACTTACAACAATCAACAGCCAACTGGGCCAGGTCCAGCTGCACTGGTAAATGACGCTTTCCCGCACCACAGCCCCCTCACTGCCTTGGGAAGTGCTTGGGCTGCTTTGCAACAGCAGCAGAGTTGAGCGATTGCAATAGAGACCGCGTGATGTGCAAAGTCGAAAGTCGGCACTATCTGCCTCTTACCGAATACATTAAAGAATGTGGTCCTTCTGTCCTCACGATCTGGCTGTTAGCAGGGTGTGGCTCACGATATCATGCAGCTGCTAGTATTACGGCCAGCACAGCTATGTAGCCCGAATAAGAAAAAACCAGAGACAGATATTGGGGTTCAACCTGAAGATCAGAAAAGCAAAGCAGCCAGCCACTGGCTCTTACCTCTACCTCAGAGCGAAATGGCGATCCTGCCTCCAGGAATCCTCAGGGTGAGACTGAGCTGAGACTTGTCTCCTCCCATCTTATATTCTTCTATTTAGTGCTGGGATTAAAGGCAGGCACCTCTTTGTTTTTATTTTATGTACACTGGCATTTTGCCTACATGTATTTCTGTGTGATGGTGTCATATCTTACAGTTAAAGACAGTTGTTAGACGCCATGTGGGTGCTGGGAATTGAACCTGGGTCCTCTTGGAGGAGCAGTCAGTACTCTTAACCACTTAGCCATCCCTCCAGCCCCTACTACCCGGTTTCAATGGCGAACTAGTGTGGCTACCGGGCTTAAAGGTGTGTGCCTTCCATTGCCTGGTCTGTTTGGCTGACTACTGTGGCTGTGGTTGTTTGACTCTCTGATCTTCAGGCAAGCTTTAGTTATGAAAATATGAACGAAATATTACCACACCACTAGGCTCTGGGCCCCAGATTTCTACATCGCCGTGTATGTGAACGCGATAGAGCTCTGTCCTCTGGGCTTGCTTAGCTGCTGTTTTTATCCGCACAAAACCCTTACAAGATCAGCTCTAATAACACCCACTCAGAGGAGGCGGCACCATCCGATCTGCACCTGAGACTGTAGCCAGCCCTGCTTTTCAGCCTCCAGCTGGACATAATCCTGTGCCTGGACATAAGGCTGCACTTGGTGGATGGGGTGTTTGTCAAATCGTGCAGGAAATAAAAGGTTAACTGTGGGTGGGTTGACTGTGATCTAGCACTGTTGAACTGGCTCCTGGGCTCAGGTGGGGCTTTTGGCTCAGCTGCTGAGCTACCCAAGCTGCTATACATGACCTCAGTAAACTCCCGACTTCATCTAGCTGGACCTAGGTAGGCTTGTTTTTTGGTTTGTCGGTGCTGTATCTGCAGAAAACAGGGGTTTCTGTGGATCTCCCCCCCGGAGAAAGTCGTGTAACACCCAGAGACAAAGGCTTGTGCCCACCAGGAGGGCTTGGGATTGCTCACTTGGGGCTTGCCCCACTGCTCACTTGGGCAAGCACGGTTTTAAAGGTAGAAGGAGGATATGAGCAGAAAAAGTGCTCAGAAAACAGAAGTGGCAAACAGATTCGTCAAATCGTGCATAAGCAGATGCGCTCCTCCAACAACTGTGGCCCTAAGTCCTCAGTGGAGGAGGCGTCCTTGCTTCTCCCTCGGGTTTCAGTTCCCAGTGCTGGTCTGGGGTGGTCATGGACTGACACGGTATTTACATAGATACCAGTGACAACCGGGAAACTCCTGCGCTGTTAACCCTTACCAGCGAAAATCGTTTTTTAAAACTCAACATATTGATGGCACATTTCTTGGACTGGCAACTGGATCGATGCTGAGCCCTGGAATCGTTCTTTCTTCTTTTCTAAAATAACTTCATTCAGATAATTTTGACTTGAACATTCCACAAGTATGGATTACAATTTGTAATTTGCTTTTTGATTTTAAAGGTAAATTTTGAATTCTTAGAAGAAAAATGTATATGTGAAGGTAGGAAAGATTTTTAATTTTTGTATTTTTGAACATTTATTTTAATTTTTATAAATGGATGAAAATATATTCAAAATGTTTATGCACTGAATAATGCTCTATCAATTTTCATAATCCTTTGAGCATTACTGTCCATATAACAAGTCCTATTGGCTTATTTGCGAGGATAAGGGTTTTGTGTGTGTGTGTGTGTGTGTGTGTGTGTGTGTGAGGAATCTTTAATAACAGAAATATCTTTTTTTTTAATGTAGGCAACAGATGGAAAAGCAGTTGAATAGAATCATTAGAATGGCCACAGTTCGTTCCCTAACTACTGGTAAGAACTCATTCATGGGAATTCTATTATTCCACTCTTAAGAATCGGTTCCTTTCGGGACTGCCCAGCCCTACTTAGTGCTACTTTCCAGGTAAGGCCTGCTCTCTTCCAATAGCTCAATTACTAAGGAGGCTGCCTTTCCCAAGGAGCCCCTCAGGCTGCCAGCACCATTTCTTGAAAGCTTCATCTTTGGCTCTTTTCCCAGGAGGAGGAAGAAGAGCTGTTAGCTGGCCTAAAAACAAGGCAGCCTTTGTCACCTTGTCCCACAGACAACTGCTTCTCCTGGGTTCCATTAGCATAGTTATCAGGGGACTAATGGAATGAGACTCAAGAACCCACCCAAGACCCTGATGGAGACCCGGATGAAGCCTTTGCAATTGCCTGTGTGGATGCCACAGCTCAGCTGAAAAGGAACACCTCGCATCCTGAAAGAAGTAATGAGTTCATCTGTTAGTGCGTTCATTCACGTGGCGAACATAGACTGCATGACTACTGTGTGCCAGGCCTTGTGCTAGCTATGGGGCTACAGCTGTGACAGGGACCAATGTGACCCGTTTGGGTTTTGTTCTGAGCTCCTCATCACCTCCTTGGGACTTCATGATAGGATTTCATTATTCAAAGCGCCTTTGCGTCTCACTCAGGTTTGTGCTAATGGAGTGACTTGGGGTGAGATCCCCAGATGGACACAGGATGGACTGGTCTGGTGACTGAAAAGACCTTGGAACTCTCAGTGCCGCCCACCAACCCCTCCACCAGCACCCACGAAGAGGGTCAGAGCTGAAGACTGATTACTATAGAAACTTCCACGAGGACGTGTGGCAAGCTTACGGACTGTTGAATGCTCCCTAACTCCAGGGAGGCAAAGGCACTTGCGCCTGAGACCTCCTAGAGTGTGCTCATGTTATTTTTCACCTGGTTGTTCCTTACTGTCTTTTATAATAAGTTACTTGATGGATGTTACATTTCTCTGAGCCCTATGAAATTTTCCAGGAGGGGGACTGATGGGAACCCCTGATTTTTACCCTGTCAGGCAGACTGTGGGTGCTCTGGGCTTGCGATTGGCATCTCAAGAGAGGATGGACTGGTGGAAGTTCAACCTATGGGATCTCTCTCTCTCTCTCTCTCTCTCTCTCTCTCTCTCTGTCTCTCTCTCTGTCTGTCTCTGTCTGTCTCTCTCTGTCTCTCTCTGTCTGTCTGTCTGTCTGTCTCTCTCTCTCTCTCTCTGTCTGTCTGTCTCTCTCTCTCTCTCTGTCTCTGTCTGTCTGTCTGTCTCTCTCTCTCTCTGTCTCTCTGTCTCTCTCTCTGTCTGTCTCTCTCTCTGTCTCTCTCTCTCTCTCTCTCTGTCTCTCTCTCTCTCTCTCTCTGTCTCTCTCTCTCTCTCTCTCTCGGTATTTAGTGTTAGAATCCAAGTGAATTGTATGATACTTTGGATGTCAGAGAACTGGTTGGTGTCACACAACATGAATTTCTCATCACTGCAATAAGGGTACCATGGGAAGGGAAGCTAGATAGTGAGACTGCATGTCATATTCTGTATGTGTTATGTCTGAATGGTTAACTGTGTATCAGTCAACCACTTCCCTTGTATTAGCAATTATACTTGATTTTTTTATGGTGGGCCAAATTTATCATCACCTCTTTCTAAGTAAACAAGGTCCACCTTGAGTTTTACAAAACCATCCCAGGACTTACCAGGATTTTCTTGAAACTACCAATTTGTGTGTGTGTGTGTGTGTGTGTGTGTGTGTGTGTGTGTGTGTGTGTTTGTAGTCTTAAGTCTGGGGTATGGAAAAGTAGACATGTCTTCTGCTTCTCCCCATTAGGCACCTCCCTTGATGGCTTTACGGGAAGTTAGCTTGGCCTCTCAGATAGGCAGCAGACTAAAGGGAAGAGCATCAGAGAAAGCAGAGGGTAAGGTGATTGGACTCCACCCTTGGGTGAGGAGGGCCTGGTACGGTAGGATGTTTAGAATGTCTGTCTGTTTGGATGGAGGGGTTTATGGCAGGTGGAGGCTATGCAGATTCTACAGGAGTCCCTAGGCTTCTAACAAAGATCATAAAAGCCTGTCCATAAGGAACTTCTTCCCATCTTCCCATGCCTGCTGCAGAAATGATTTAGCTGGAGGCATTGAAATTAATAGAGCTATGGATAGGCTATTTCGAGAACATATTGGGGTCAAGCGATGCTGCTGGCTGTTTGAATTTACTCCAATTAGAAGACACCCTGAGAGGAACTATTTTGGAATGTTGACAGTGTTTCCTATATCCAAGGTCTTGATAAATGTGACATCCTACAAATAAGAGGTCCTCTGCAGGAGTAGAAGGATCCAGAATGAGCAGTTGTCTGGTTAGGTGCTTTTGTTTTTGTTTTTCAATTATAGTCATCCTGAAAGAAGGAAGCACAACTGGAAAAAACCAAAACAACAACAACAACAACAAAAAAAACCTCTATCAGATTGGCTCCAGCTAAGACAAGTCTATAGATACATTTTCTTGATTAATGATTGATATGGTAGGGTCTCAGCTTCCTACGGGGTGGTGCCCCCCCCCCCCGGAAGTTGGTCTTGGGCTCTATAAGAAAGTAAAACTGAGCCAGCTACAGGGAACAAGCTAGTAACACTTCCTCCACGGTTTCTTCTTCAGCCTGACTCAAGGGCCTGCCCCAAAGTCCCTCAGTGACTGAGTGTGACAAGGACAGCATGTGCCAGATAAACCCTTTCCTCCCCAAGTTGATGTTAGTCAATGTTTTATCACAGAAAACAGAAGGCAAACTAGAACAGCACCTGAATGAATTGATTGGAACACTGTTCTTCCCACACAGTCCTGGCAAAGGGCGAACTGGCAGTCACCATTTTGCCTGGAGGATTTCAGGTGCCCCAGCAGCTGCAGAGCAGAGCTCAGGGTGGGGCAGAAGAAAACACACTCCAGGTTTTTAACTGCAGTGTGCTAAGGACCCAAGGCTTGTCTTGGGTCTTCTGGTGATGACCCTAACTGTCTTATGCTAGGGAAGAGGCAAAGAAGAGAGGGCCACATCTAACTGAGGGGGAGAGACTCCACTTGGAGACAAGTCCCTTCTTCTCTGGAACTAATAATTACAGAGGATTAGATCCTTTCTGAAGAATCTGAAAATGCCCCCTTTGGAGACAAGATAATTTATTGGGGGAATGCTTCTAATCTGGGATGTCTATCAGAAGAGTGGGTGTCAACACCTCTTTACAATGCTGAATGAAAAGAAGATCACGGATGCTAGAAGAGTTAAACTGTTCAAATGTGGGGTGTGTGTGTGTGTGTGTGTGTGTGAGCGTGTAAGTGTGTGAGCATGTGAGTGTGTCTATGAGTATGTGTGTGTGAAAGACACAGAGACAGAGAGAGTGTGTTTCTCCAGACATAGGAAAGAGGCCTGAAACCTGTGGTCCCAAGAGAGATGCGCTATGTGGCATCGGGTGCCTGGACTTCACTGGAAGACTTCAGGGAGGCATGTATGACTTACCCAGGAGCTGGGCCCAGACACCCTCACTGTGGAGGGGCATGGCAGTCTTCTTGGGCTTGGGTAAAGAACGTAACCCCGAGATGAGCAGAACCTGATGCCAGCCCTTCCCTGATCAGTTCTCTCCATTTGTTCGGGGTGGATTGCTTCCCTGTAGGGATCCTGACCTCACCACAGTTGGTCCTGGTCTGTGCTGTGTGGGTGACAGATGCGTCCTGCCAGGGTAGTTCTGTCTCTGATCCCCCTGCTGTCCCAGGGGGTATCATAGGCCTATGTCAGCTTTTTGCCTTTTCTCTTCCCACACTGTCCTAGCAGCAGAAACTTAAAGCAGCCTGTGGTTAGAGACAGTCAGAAAACAGATGAACAGCTGTTATCATGCACACAGACATAGACATGCAGGCCTATAGTTTAACGAGGGGTTCTGGTTTGAACTATTCTAGATGTAACTCATTCATAATAGACACCAAAACTGAGGTCCCTTGAGTACTGTGTTAAACGGGACAAATTATTAGTAGGTCTTTGTTTCCTTTTTGTTTTATTTTTAATTGTGTGTGTGTGTGGGTATTTGTGTGCATGCGTGTCTATGCACCGTGTACTGTACCCATGGTGGCAGACAGGTGTGTAAGGCCATGTGGGTGCTGGGAATCTAACCTAGATCATCTGAAAGAACAGTCACTGCTCTTAACCATTGAGACAGCTCTCCAGCACCTCATTAGCAGTTTTAACAGACTCTCTCAATAGCAGGGATTTAACGAAAGGGTTTCGTCTTCTTTCTCACTTGAGAGTCCTTGCTGGTGCAGCCTAGCCTTGTGAAGTCAGCAGCTGCTCAGGGGCCTTTCTCAGCCTGCCTAGGATACTGGCAAGACCCCGGAGAGGTCTCAGCTACACCTCTGTCAACTCAGTCTCTGCTGCAGCAGCGGAGACCACAAGGCCTCCAGCCCTGAGCATATGAACCTTGCTGGTGATGTGGGATTCCCCTCTGTATGCTGTGAATACCATTGGTTAATAAAGAAACTGGCTTGGGCCTGTGCAGGGAATAGAGGTAGGCGGGGAAAACTAAACTGAATGTGGGGAGAAAGAAGGCAGAGTCAAGGAGAAGCTGTGTAGCCCAGCTGGAGACAGATGTCAGAACTTTACCCCATAAGCCATGAGGTGATACACAGATTAATGGAGATGGGCTAGTTTAGGATATAAGAGTTAGTCAGAAATACGCTCAAGCTATTGGCCAAACAGTATTGCAAATTATATGATTTCTGTATGGTTATTTCTGGGCTGAGCAGTCGGGAACTAACTAGGGATGATCAGGGAGCACAACGAAGTTTCAGCTCTTGTAGTAAATGCTAATTAATACTTCTAATCGTGATAAAATCATCAGACTGTAGGTAGTGTAGACAAGCCAAGTGATGTAAAAAAGAAAGCCTGTGTGTGAGAGTTGAGTATGTGACCTATGCATGGCCTGTGTGTCATGTGTTTGTGTTCATACATGGTGTTTATCTGTACAGGTATATCTAAGTGTGAGGTGCTGGACCAGTCTCCCAGCCTTGGTCTGCACATGTTTGTACAGACACATAGGGAATATAAGCATATCTGGGTCTGCCCATTGTGTGGTGTGTGTACATTCATACCTGTCTCTACCTTCGAGCCTTGTCCTATACTCCTCAGGACAAAGAGTAACTGCAGGATTAAGTCACGCCCTGCCTGTTCCAGTACACTAAGTCTAAATCTTAGTCACAAGCACAAGGATGTATGAAATAAAACTTTATTTTCAAGGACTGTTTCTACGACAAGGCTCCATGTCTAGGGAGTGTGGGGTAGTTGGAAGCTCATTGAACCCAGTGTCGCTTGCTCTTCTGCTGGCCCCTTCCCTGCCTGGTATGCTGAGTTCCAGATGGCTTGCGCAGTGCTACCAGGGAAGAGTCACATCTGGTGTTCAGGGTCATCTCTCTGTGTTGGCCGAGGTTAGAAACAGTAAGGGACAAGGAAGCAGGCAAGTACCAACTTCTAAAGTCAGAGGTCTGGAAGGGGTTTTGGTCCACCGGGCTGTGTATTGTGTAGAGAGGCTGATAGACTAGGGGGCCCCCCTGGGTACCTCTGCTGTCTCTCCCGTGGCTATACTGTCGCAGCTGGTTCTTTTGGTTGATTCATTGCATACAGATCCTTATTTGTCCTGTCCCAGCTCTCTTTGTTCTGTCTAGTTTAGCGCCACCCCTGGGGCGCAGCTGTCCCCAGGGAGAAGACAGTAAGTCTGGCAGAACCTCTGTCATCCTGCCACTTCCACAAGCTTCCTCCATACTCTGATGCCCCAACCTTCTAGGTTCTGTCACTTGTCACTTTATGATGGAGGAAGGTCATTGGTTAATAAAGAAACTGCCTTGGCCCATTTCATAGGCCAGCCCTTAGGTGGGTGAAGTAGACAGAACAGAATACTGGGTAGAAGGAAGTGAGGGCAGACGCGATGAAACAAGCTGCCAGGTCAGACATGCTGAATCTTTCCCGGTAAGACTGGTGCTATACAGTTTATTAGAGATGGGTTGATCGGGATATGAGAATTAACCAGTAAGGGCTAGAGCTAATGGGCCAAGCAGTGTTTAAAAGAATACAGTTTGTGTTTTTATTTCTGGGCATAAGCTAGCCAGGTGGCCGGGAGCCGGGTGGCAGGAACGCAGCCCGCAGCTCCTTCTACAACTTTAGCTCCCTCTGAACCCTGGAGTCACTAGCAGAGCATTTATCCCTGCCTATGACCTCCAAGTATGCCCCCCCTCCCTGCTCTTGCTCCGATCTAAGCTCCCCAGCTGTGAAAGCATCAGTTTGGGTGAGGAGCTGTTCGAGGTAAAGTCTGTCCCTTTAGGGGTCTTCATCATCTATCGTCCCTCTGCTGGATCTTTTTTTTTTTTGGTATGAGGCTTGGGCTTTTGAAAATTAAAACACATAAAATAAAAATTTTTCTTTCTCAGTTCTATGAAGTAGCTCCTAGTCCCCGAGGTGAGGATACACTGTCATCCTGACTGATAGAAAAAGACAGTGGGGAAGCACCAAGTGGGGAGAGAAAACACATCCCCGGGTAAGCCATCAGCACCTGACTACACACTGCCGTCACAGCTTGGGAACCTGGCCACGTCAGAGTAGCCACACATTGGCTGCCATCAGGGTTTGGGAACCTGTTTAATACACCTGTGCCTGGTGCATATTTTTTGCCCTGGGCATCTTTATAATCTCCAAAAGTATTGGGTTTTGTAAAAACTCTGTGCTGGTTGTGACACCTTTGAAAGTACCAAGGGTTGGAGAGATGACTCTGTGGGTAAAGCTCTTGCTGTGCAAACTCCAGGACCTCACCCAGAAGCCCTAGAATCAAGTCAGGCACAGTGGTGTTTGTCTGTAATCCCGTGTTCCGAGGGCGAGAGGAAAGCTGCAGACAGGAGAAGCCCTGGAGACTGTGAGCCAGCTAGCCTGGTGTATTTTATAAAGAAATCCCATCTGAAAACAAGATGGAAGGTAAGTAGGACACCCAAAGTTTCTCTGACTCTACCCATGCACTGTGGCAAGAGCCCTCACACACAGTAACACCCATATATACATATCAAACACACACACGCATCCCATACTACACAAGGACTCAAAAAATACTGAAGTTGAAAAGTAGTAAGGAATGCCATAAATATCCCTCAAATCCAGCATTTACAAGAAAAATGCCAATCTCTGAGTGGCCACTGATGTGGCAGTGGCCTTCCAGAGCTATCATCCTCCTGTGGGTGTCCTGGCCTACGCCACATCCCTGTAGTTCTAGGAACGGGTCCACAGTTATTGCACATCAGTCATGGTGGCTCTGTTCCATGGCTGCCAACCTATGTAAGACTCTGGACCAAGGCGCCATGTGTGTGTTTCTGATTTGGTCCTCTGGTCTGTCTGCCAAACCTCACTTGCAGAGTACGTGGCTCTTAGGGGAGATGATCAAGGACATCTTTTAGGAGCAGGAAAGATGTATTGGTGACAAGAAGGGTAGGTGACGTTTCTGGTAGCTCTGTTGCTTGTCCACACATCTGTTTCACAAGCCTGAAAGTGTCCATGTGTGCACATCCGTGTGGAAGTCAGAGGTAAACCTAAAGTGTCGTTCAACAGTGCTATCTATCTTCTCATTATTCATTTACTTTTTTATTTTTGCCGTAATTCCTCACTGGCCTGAAGCTTGCCAGTTAGGTAAAGCTAGCTGACTAGTGACCCCAGGATCTGCCTATTTCTGCCTCTCCAGTGCCCAGATTTTTATTTTGTTTAGTTTTTACATGGGTTCTAGGATTCAAACCCAATTCTTTGTGCTTGCAAGTTAGGCATTTTAACAACCGAGTCATCCTGGTACCCAGTGTCTCTGAGTCTTTTTATATGCCTTTTCTATCTATTTATTTATTGAGACAGGATCTCACCACATAGCCTTGACTAGTCTGGGTCTTGTTATGGAAACTCATAGAGATCCGCCTGCCTTTGCCTGGGATCAAAAGTGTGCGCCACCATGCCCAGCTGTCTCAGAATCTTCAACGTACAATTACCCATCATAAACACTCAAGATTGTAGCGTGTACAATAATATGTGCTCTAAGCAAATTCTTGTGGCCACCTGAAGCTTCAACACTACATCTTGGGCTTGTTGCCAGGCAGAACACACTTTGAGAAACGCTGTGGTGGCACACACCTCGCCTGTTACGGTATAATGTCTTGTGGTTCTAACCACTATGATTTGGGGTGAGAGAAGAACTGAGCTTGGCAAAGCTAAATGGCTGAGAGGCAGCAATTTAGAATCACTACTGAGACAGCAACTCATCATTGCTGTGAATTTCCTGATACTAGGAAATCAATGGTTGGGTTATCGTCACTACTCATTTCAGAGCGGGGCTTTTCTGCTTTTGTTACTGTTGGTCTGAGGCCCAAGATGTTTCTTTTACTTTTGCTTTTCTTTCTGGAATATAAAAGACTTCAATATTCTAGAAGATATGAATCACCTCGTCGTCTTTTCCCCTGAGAAACTCAATTCTTTGTTAAGTCCGTTTATCCACATCCTGCTTGATACGGTTCCTACAAGACATGCAAGCTTGAAAGATCCTTTCGTGTCTTCTGGGTCAATCTGATTTGATGCTGTCAACTGTTTATGCTCCAGAAAATGTCACGTCCACACAATTATGGGTAAAGAGGCCTGATGTGGGAGTCCCCTCTGTGTGGCTTTTCTTGGTTAATGAATAAAGAAACTGCTTTGGCCTGTTGATAGGACAGAACTTAGGTAGGCGGGGAAGACAGAACTGAATGCTGGAAGAAGGAGTCAGAGAGACACCATGGATCCTCCACCTGAAACAGATGCCACTGCCACATGACGATATACAAATTAATAGAAATGGGTTAAATTAATATAAAAGTGAGCCAATAAGAGGCTAGAGCTAATGGGCCAAGCAGTGATTTAATTAATACAGTTTCTGTGTGGTTATTTCAGGGCTAAGCTAGTGGGGCGGCCAGGACGAACAAGTGGGCCCTCCTCCTACAGAGGCCAAGTGGACATGGATGAAGTCTGTGTAACTCTTGTAGTTTCGGAGCGGTAAAGTGTGGAAAAGTCCTCAGATAATGGGGCAGGGAAAGACAATTATTGTGTCACTGATGCTTAATTTTTCTGAGTTTCTTGGAATAGGCAGCATTTTGAAATACTAAAATGAGAACTTTGCACTGATCTCAAGATGAACTGCCTGAGCTGGGGAGATGGCTATCAGTAAAGAACTCAGCTCATAAACATAAGGACCCGGGTCTGGGTTCCCAGAATTCATGTACAAAAAGCTAGATGTGGTGACCCATGCTTATAAAGCCAGCAAGATGGGAAGCGGAGACAGCTAGGTCCCTGAAGGCTTACTGGCCGCCAGCCTAGCCTAGATGTCAAGGTTCCCAGACAATGAGAGACCCTGTCACCAATAGAATTTGAAGGGTGCCTGTGATAATACATCTCTTTTGTCAACTTGATTGGACATGGAATCACCCAGGAGATAGATTTCTGGGCGTGCCTATGGAGGGCTTTCTAGAGCAGTGGTTCTCAACCTTCCTAACACTGCGACCCTTTAGTCCAGTTCCTCATGTTGTGGTGACCCCCACTCATAACATGGCTACTTTATAACTTTATAACTCTAATTTTGCTACTGTTATAATCATAATGCAAGTCTTTTTGGAGATAGAGATTTGTCAAAGGGATCACGACCTTCAGGTTGAGAACCACGGAATCTAGACTGAGCTAATTAAGGTAGGAAGAACCATCCTTACTGTGAGTGATTCCACTCAGTAGACTGGGGTCCGAAGCTGACTAGGAAGGAGAAAGATGGTTGAGCACAAGCATTCATCACGTTGTTGTCTGAAGAATAAATTTGGTAGATGCTTCATGCTCCTGCCGCACGCCTTCCCCCCACCCTGAACTGTGAGCCAAAACAAACCCTTCCATCCTGGAGTTTCCTCTTGTCGGGTCTGTGGTCACAGCGAAGAGAAAATTAACGAATACAACACGCAAGAAGGACATCCAAGGCAACCCTCTCACTTCAGCATGCATTGCACACCCTTGCATGTAAAGGTGCCCTGTACAGATGAACAAGCACACGCAAAAAGAGGGGCGGAAAATGAAGGAAGGAAGGAAAAACCCAGGCACAAAAGCATCAGGACAGTGGGTGAAGGGAGGTGACACTCTCGGGGACAATAAAGCTGAAAGCATTGAACCTCCTTGCTCCCCACTGCGGATGGCATGGCCTGTCCTTGTCAGTCCCCACTGCTGGGACCTGCCAGGCCAGGGTTTCATTATAATATTGGCTCTTCAACAGTATGTTTCTTCATACAACGATGACAGGATTTCATGACTAGAAATTAGGCCTTGGACCAAGTTTATAATAATCCGCAAGCCTCATTACACAGGTGAGGAAAAGGGACCAGCTGCTGAGTGATATATTTGCCATGTAGCAAGAAGGCAGCGCTGAGAAGTTGTTTAGGAAAGGTGCCACCGGGATGTCTGACAGGCTCTGGGCATCTTCCTCTTGGGAGTGGATGTGTGTGGGAGGACAGCGAGAGATCAAGGATAAAAACATAGACAGTTGGGGAGACATTCTTCCCACTCCTGTTGCGCCAAGTCATCTGGGCCCCTAGAGAAGCGGCACCATCATATGATGCTTGTGAAACGGGAAAGGCAAGCATAAAAATGATTTTCCTATTCAAGCCTAACTAAGATCTATGGGGAAAACTGGGGGTGGGGGTGGGTGGGTTCCTTCTGCTCCAAAATGAACAAAGGAACTATTAATGTCAGAAAGTGACCTCACTGTGGTTAAAATATTTGCATTGCTTCTGGGTAGAATGGCAGGCAAGCGAGCCCTCCCCAACCTGTGTGGGCAACAAGCCACAAACAGAAGAGAGAAGAGGAAGTGAGGACCAGCGGGGATGTCAGTCCTGGCTCAACACCAGTGCTTTCAAGGCAGCTAGCTCAGGGAACTTCGGGATCAATAGCTGAGCCTCTGCCAAGGGCTCCGCCCAGCCCATCCGTCAGCAGCAAGCTCTGTGCAGCATAAGGAGTGTTTCTGAGCTTTCTTTCCCTTGGCTCTTCGTGTCAGAGCCTGTCTCGTGCTCAGCTTCAAACACTGTGTCCTCCGTTGGACAAGTCACAGCGCTCTGCCGGGCCGCTTCGTGTGCTAGGCTGTGTTAGGACCCACCGTTTTTGATTTTGCCACGCTCACGCACTCATTTGTATTTTTCTCCATCTGTATTTGAAAGACCTTCCAAGTAATTAACAAGACGACTCTTGCTGAACCTTCAACAGGGATTTCAGACTTGTCCTGGCTGATTTCAGATCTGCTGAGACAGGCAGAAGCAGCAGTTATCTATCTGGTTTCTCTGATGGGCCTGTAACCTTTTCCTCCATCTAAGACGGGAAGAAAGCAAGCATCCAGAATGGGGGGGGGGGGGAGGATTAGACTGTGAGTGGGGTGTGGTGTGCCTTTCTCTGGTTCTACGCATAGTGTTGGAGCCATTTGAAGGGAGCAGAGCTGGTCATGTTTCTGTGAAGTCAGCTGCGACTCTCCGGTATGACTGTAGATTGGTGGTTGGACAAGAGAGGCCCAAACACGCGGTGCCGTCCCTCAGGTGCCTCGTAGGAGTATATCACAGAACTGGAGAGATGGCTTTTCCTACGGCTGAGAAAAACAGCCCCAGGAAACCTGGCAGCTTTGGGAATAGCAGCCTGAGGTGCAGCAGCCTTCAGCTGGCCAGGAACCTGGTGGTGCGGGCCATAACATAAACTGCTTAAGGTCGGTATGCATTGAAAAGACCAAGTGAGCAGGAGCTTGTGGCTTCGACAGGCTCCGCGCTCCCCACCCCCACATAGTGCTCTGTTCCTTCTACTAGCTTCACCATCCCACCACCTAGCAAGCAGGAAAGACTCTTCAACTAGTTTTAGCCAGATAAAGGTGTTGTCTGGCTCTTCCAAGCCTAACCCAGCTCCTAAAATCCACAGGCTGGAGGTCAACCTAGAGTGTCACTCCTCAAAAGCAGTAAACTCTCTCTTTCTTTCTCTCTATTTCTCTCTCTATTTCTCTCTCTATTTCTCTCTCTCTCTCTCTCTCTCTCTCTCTCTCTCTCTCTCTCTCTCTCTCTCTCTC
>NW_026067970.1:5501876-5518829 GCF_014885135.2 Alexandromys fortis
TCTCTCTCTCTCTCTCTCTCTCTCTCTCTCTCTCTCTCTCTCTCTCTCTCTCTCTCTCTCTCTCTCTCGCCCAGTGCTGGGATTATAAGCATTTGCCATCACTACTCGGTTTGGTTTTTTGTTTGTTTATTTGCTAGTTTGTTGGGTTTTTTATTTTAAATGTGTCTGCTAGAGCATAAGCTCAGGCCTCCTGCCTGGGAGCAACGGAGCCACTTCCCACCCCTCCTTACCTCCTTTATTCATTAGCTAGAGAAAGAAGTCTCAGAAGCCTTAGGGGATACCAGAGCCAAGACTGGGGAACAGCCGAGGTCACCAGACACTGCCTGGAGCAACTTCTCATAGTATACCTTGCACTTTCTGGGCTAAGGTGGTAGGGAAGGAGGAGGGGAATAAAACCTTTGCTGCGTTAATTGTTAGGCCTTGCTGGCTACAGGGTCGTGAGGTTCACCAGTGCAGACTTGAAGCTGGAGTCATTATGCAGAGAGTGAAGTCAAGGGTGCCTAGGGCCGTCTCTGAAGTTTTCCTCTGGACTTTTAGAAGTGAAAATTAGACTACATTCACGCGCGCGCGCGCGCGCGCACACACACACACACACACACACACACACACAGGTGCATACCATATAATGAGTTTTGACCCAGTTGGTTTTCTTTCTTTAAATTTCCTTAGTCATCTCAATGGAATCTGTCTTCCTCACCATAAAAGAGTACTGTTTGCTTTAATAAAAGGTCGCAACTTTCAAGTAAAACTGACTTTAAATCTAAGCCTCAGAATAGCCAAGTAGAATTTGGCTCTAGCTTCCTGTCGCGGCCGCCATCGGAGAGGAGCAGCCATGGCCCTGCGCTACCCCATGGCCGTGGGCCTCAACAAGGGCCACAAGGTGACGAAGAACGTGACCCAGCCGAGGCACAGCCGGCGGCGCGGGCGCCTCACAAAGCACACCAAGTTCGTGCAGGACATGATCCGGGAGGTGTGCGGCTTCGCGCCCTACGAGCGGCGGGCCATGGAGCTGCTCAAGGTGTCCAAGGACAAGCGCGCGCTCAAGTTCATCAAGAAGCGGGTGGGCACGCACATACGCGCCAAGAGGAAGCGGGAGGAGCTGAGCAACGTGCTGGCCCCCATGAGGAAGGCGGCTGCCAAGAAGGACTGATCCCCTCCCCGTTCTCAATAAACGTTGTTGTGGCGCAAAAAAAAAAAAAAAAAAAAAAAAAGAATTTGGCTCTAAACCAGGTGTGGTGGTTCACATTGTAATCCTAGCACTCCAGAGCCTGATGAAGGATTATCAGAAATTTGAAGCCAACTTGGTCTACTAGTGAGAATCAGGCCCTGGACACCTTTAATAAATGTTTGGGACACCTGCCAGCCACAATCTGTGGCTTCTATTGTCTTCCCTCACTGTGAGCCACGTAAGAGGAGGTGACAGGTGGCATTTGTGCCCTCTCCTCACTGGCAGGCTACGACAAGTGTTCCTTTTTCTTGCATTGCAAACAGATGTGTATATCAAACATAGCATATGGCTTTTCTATCATAGAAAAGCATAAGAAAATTAAAATCTCTGCCTATGGCACAATTCCTTGATCACAGTTAACACGTGACTGTATTTCCTTCTGGTGTGGCCTGGACAGCATCACTCTGTCTTTGCTCGTTAGCTCAAGGTTCCAGGACTCAAGCCCCAGTGCTCTGGGGAACCTGAAAGAACCGTTCATGTCCCTAGGCACCATCTTTACAGTAGCAGGCTGAATTAGAACAGTGTGTCTGCCGTTAGTAGTAACACAAGTCCACAGCCTATTTAACAAGAATCTAACCAGCCACCCGAACACTTAGGCAGGCAGGCAGGCAGATGGCATCAAACTGGTTCCAGAAACTGAGGTAGGAAAGGCTGAGCAGTCCCCGGTGCTGGCTATGGAGTCAGCTAAGACCATGGGCTGGGAGCTGGTCTTAGCCTGGGTTCAAATCCCAGGTTCGAGTTTTGTTAGCTGTGTGTGTTTCAGTGGGCTACTCTCTGCCTTTGAGCCTCAATTTTCTTATTTATAAATGGAAACAGAAATGAAATTCCTAAGGGTTTATGAAGAATAGAAGAGATAAGCTGTCATTTCTTAGACTCAAGACTTCCTGTATCTTACAGGTGTCCACTGTCAACTCAAAATTTTATTATTAGACCACAAATAACTGGTAAATATGTAAGGTAGTGTATTAGCTCGATCTAGCCATCCCTCAGTGTACAAATATTCCAAAGCATCATTTTGCATTCCCATAGATACATACACGTTTTCCCATTAAAAGAGACTAGAGGACTGGGGAATGTAGCTCAGTGGTTAAGGACACTCTCGCCACTCTTGCGGATGACCTGGGCTCTATTCCCAGCCCCCACATGGCATCTTCCATTCCAGGGGATCTGACACCCTCTTCTGACCTCCGTGGATACTAGATACACATGTGGTACACAAACATACAGGCAGGCAAAACAGCCATACACACAAAATAAAATTAAATTCAACAGAATATATCCTAAATGACAAACTTACTTTAGGGGACGGACAGTATCAGCGATTAAGCCCAGGGCTTCATGCAGGCTAAGCAAGCGCTCAGCCACGGAGCCACACCCCAGCCTCTCCTGGATTTTTCAGGAAGCAGGGCAGTAGAGACAGGGCACAACCTCTCCTCCCTCAGAAAACATGCCACAGTTTCATTCTCTCAGTCCTTCTGTTCAGTTTAATCTCCATTGCCATAGGAGACAGGGCTTACTATGCAAATACGCATCAAAAAGGCTCTGAAAACCAACCAGGCAAGGCATTGCTGACTTGTTCATAGAGTTTACAAAAGATGATGTAAGAAAGCATGGCTGGATGTTTTTCTTACTTCATCTGAACAGTCTGAGGAGAACCCAGCAATGCCAGAGAAAGGCAGGAGTGTAGGCCTGAATGTTATCCACCAAAATGGAAGGACGTCGATCACTGCATGGAGCTAGGGAAGTCACTTCTGCATGACACTGTCCACCAACAGAGTCAGACTGGCCCTATCAAAGGACGAGCCTGTAGCTGGCACCCCTGTGAATCTAATAGATAAAAGCAAAGCTTCCTGAGAGGCTCCGTTGGGTAGGCATGACGGAGACTGTCCTAGGGCAGGACAGTAGGCAGGGTTCCTCGAGGTCAACACCAGCAGCCTGTTCCACAGTGACCATAGCATGCCAGTCCTCACCCACCAAATGGTCCGCATAAGCTGGGACTTCCAGGGCTAGGCCCACTTAGAAACAAGTCAGTAATTTCCGTGCATTATCATTATCGTCATTTGATAATTATCATTGTTATTATTATATCCAAGAATAACTTACTTCCCATGATGGCTAGCGTTACTTGTCAATTTGACCCCATCTAGAATCACCTGGAAAGAGAATCCCTTTGAGGGACTGTCCAATGAGTTGGTCCGTGGGCATGTCCATGGGGGATTGTCCTAGTTATGTTAACTGATGTGGGGGACCCAGCCCACTATAGGCGGCACCATTCCCTAGGCAATGGGTCCTGAGCTATGTATGAGTGGAGAAACTGAGCTGAGCGCAAACACATAAGCAGCGGAGCATGCATGCATTCGTTTCTCTCTGCTCTTGGCTGTGGATGTCATGCGCCAGCTTGACACCTGCCACTGCAGCTTCTCCTCAGTGATGCACTGGAACCTGGAGCTGTGAGCTACAATAACCCTTCTCTCCCTTAAGTTGCTTTTGGTCAGGACGTTTTACCACAGCAACAGAAATGAAACTAACACCTCCTTAGCGTATGTCCAGGGACTGCATTGCCATCCCATCCGAGGAACCGTATTTACCCTTCGTGAAACAATAAAGGTCTGACAGAATTAGGACCTTATCCTGAAAGATTATGTGGGGACAGGTTTCCAGCCACCCACTGAGCTGCCCCTCTGGGCTACTTTCTCATATTCACTAAAGGATGGCTAACACTGAGTGCAGACACAAGAAGGGTGAGGTTGAGTGGAGGAAGATGGAGCTAAGACCTATCTCAGCATGGGGTGAGCTTGGGAAGGGGCAGAGGGTGAGGCAGTGGTCCCAGGGCTCCACCTGCCAGTGCGTACCCAGAACAGGTCTGGGGGGGTAGTCAGGGGGCATGGAAGAAAGGTTTTGTTTTCTTATTTTGCAAATGAATAAAATAAAGTAAAGAAAAAATCAATCTCGATCGCTAAGGGTGTCGTTGTTTTTGAGGTTGTTATTGCTGCTGTTATAACAGAGCTCCACAAAGCTGGGTGGATTTCTAGAAAAGATAAATTTATTTCTCACAATTTTGGAAGCTGGAAATCTAAGTTGAAGTGCTGGAAGTTTCAATGTCCGGTGAGGCTAGAGCTTTGCTCCCAAACTGGCTCCTCGAATGCTGTTTCACACAGGGCAGAAGGGCCAAGAGGGGTTGATGAGTGGACCCCTAGTTGCTTGAACTTGCAGGGAAATTTCCTATTTACCATCTTAGGCTTGTGTATGGTTGGGTGTGCAAATGTTTAAATCAGATGCATCTTGGGAAAGGACATGTACAGTGAATAAAATAACCCAAACTTGTCCATCAAAACAGAAAACCACCCACACCTGACTCCCAGAAACCACCTCCTCTTCCTCCTAACCCCTTGCAAAAGCAGGCCCCACACAGTACCCGGATGCTGGATGCTGCAAACCCTGCCCCTCAGTAGCTGCTGCTTCGTGCAGTGCACCTGCTCTGTACAGAGGTTTATCTTTGAATAAAACTTCTTGCAACTTTGTTACTTATGTGCACCTCTTCAGTTTTTTAAACAAAGCATTTCTATCCCAGAAATACCCAGTCCAGACAGTGACCATGGCAACAGAGCTCCACAGTCTCCAATCAATTGCAACAGTTCCATCCTCATGACTTAATCTCTTTCTAAAGAGCCCCACCTCTTAGCGCCATCACTTAGTGAGTTTCCAACCAAAGACTTTCGGGGAAGTACGAGCATTCAAACCACAGCAGCTATGAGTTTAAACTCTGAACCAGGGCTGCCTGAGTTTGTAACAATCCTGGTTTCTTTGGCTCTTGTTAAGGACTGAGAAGCATACTGGGATTCTCTGTGGTACGCTTCGGTCAGGGTGCCCATGGATACAGGAATCAAAGGGATCTCCAAGTTGTGGCAGGCAGGATTCCAGAGCCCGAGAGTCTGGAGAAGATGCTGTTCTCCATTTTCATAACCCAGAGCACAGCTCCTCAGATGAACCCAGCATTTCCCCAGCCTCCTGATTTCTTCACAAGACCAGAAAAAGCAAACTCCAATGAAATTCTCCTCCTGCTCCATAGTGGCTCTATCTTCACCAAAAATTCAGCTCTAGTCCTTTCTGTGGGTTGAGTTATGTCCTTTACAGCGACATGTGGAAGTCTTAACCTCACTAGTGACCTCACTTGCAAGCAACCATTGCAGAGAGAATTGGCTAAGATGAAGTCATCTGGGAACAGGGTGAGCCTCTAACTCAGTGCAACTAGTGTTCTTATAATAATAATAATAATAATAATAATAATAATAATAATAATATAATAATATAATAATAATAAGGCCATGATGGGAAGACAAATGGGATGGAGGCTACAAGCCCAGGCACACTTTGACCATCTGGGCACATCAGAAGCAATGGGGCACAGTGCAAAATGGCCCTGAGATTTCTCATCAAGTGCTAGACTCTCTCCCCCCACCTTCCAGCCTCTGGAACCTGAGGGATTAGGTGTTTGCTGCTGTGAGCCAGTCTGCTTATGTCAGCTTCTTAGGACAAACTTTGGAAACAACACTCACTTTGGATGAAGCTGGATCCTAGACAAGAATGAATTGTCTGTGACTATGACTGGAAGGTAAGAAATAGTGACAGGCCTGACCAAGAGGTGGTTCTGAGACTGCCTGGCTTCCGCAGACATGACTAACGGACTCTGGTTCTCTTTCCCACAAAACCAGGCTTTAGGAATTTCTCAACACTGCATTTCAGGCTGTTCCCAATGCCTGAGACTCCTGCCTCCTTCTGTTAGCTTCTTCAAAGCATGCTTCCACTCCCCGAACCTCCGCAGACTCTCCACGGGTTATACTTTCTCTAAGTGTTCAGTAGGTGCGAGGAAGAGTGGACCATTAGAAAAATTACATAGCATGAGACATAGGCAGTACCCTATACCAGGCATGGGAGACGGTTGCTAGGTGAGCGCAGGTCAGAATGACCAGGGAAAGTATGCTGAGCTCTCATTCTGTGCAGGAGGCTGGGGTCGGTCAGCACAGGGGACGACAGCAGCATGAGAAACTAACAGAAATCATTGTTCCTGTTTGCCCAGTTAAAAAGAAAACTAGTTTTCTTTTAGGGTGATAAGAAAGAGACTGACACAGCATTCTAATCTTCAAAGTGTCTGCAGAAACAAAGCCTTGTGCATCGCGCCTGTTTAAGGTTGTGTTTTAATTTGCAGCAAGACCCTCGGGGATGTGTGAAGCCGGTGTTTACTCCAGGCCTGTCAGGCGCCTCACCTCCTGGGGTGACTGAGTCAGCGGTTCTCCTGGGTCCGCCGCTGCTGCTCTACTGACACCAATCTCAAAAGAACTTTAAACGACGCGACGCGACTCCACGCTACGCCTACTTAGCCTGCTGGCGTGCGGCGCGTCTGTTGTCAGATTGCTGCTTGTTCAGGAGTGAACTCTTTGGGGTGAACTGACTGACTTTTATCGGTCCTTCTGTCTCCCTGTCTGTCATCTCTGTGCCCTTCGCACTGACTTCTTGTGGTGGCTGATTTGCCAACGGTGGCATTTCCACCCCGCCCCCCACCTCCGCTTCCGAGCCCTCCCTCCGTTATTTGCCTTGAGTTAAGTATGCTAATTTAACACATGAAACACTTCCCTCTGCAGCTTTGACTTCGCAGTTCTGAGAAGTGGTTTTGTATCCAGCGGGTTCCTGTAACGTCCAGTTTTGCTGCTGTAGCAGAAGGAGTACCCCACGTGGAAGCCTGTCTCTTTTCACTTCCCTCGCTCCTCTTACTCTCCCTTGACCTGTCTCCTTTCGAAAGATTTATTTGCATGTTGAATATAAAACTACTGACATTTACCGTTTCAAATCATTTTTAAAGTATTGTTCAGCATACTCAGCATTATCTACTTCCAGAGATCTTTCTGGCTCCAAATAGAAACTCCAGCCATTAAACAGTAACTCTTGATTGCCTCTAGCCCGGTCTCTGCCACCACATTCTGTAGTGTGCTGTTATTGGAAGGGCCTCCGATCCATTGAAAATGTGCTGTGCAAGTGTGCTTGGTCACGAACTCCTTTGATTCCAGCACGTTTGGAGACAGCGGCAGGTGTGTCTCTGAGAGTTCAAGACCAGCCTGGTTC
Organism: Alexandromys fortis; assembly: GCF_014885135.2. Lineage (NCBI taxonomy): Eukaryota > Metazoa > Chordata > Mammalia > Rodentia > Cricetidae > Alexandromys > Alexandromys fortis. The sequence continues at coordinate 5,509,222 of NW_026067970.1, forward strand.
TGAATTTCAGACCAGTCAGAGGCTACATAGTGAGACCGTGTCTCAAATACATACATACATACATACATACACAATACATACATAGAAAATAAAGAAAATGCATTGCAAGCTCCAGAACCACCACCAAAATGCTTTTTAAAATTACATTTGATATACTAAGAAAAGAGAATGGAGTCACACATAATGTTCAATTAAAAACCACAACAAGGCTGGAGAGATGGCTCAGAGGTTAGGAGTTTGTACTGCTCTTCCAGAGGACCTGACAGCTGTTCCCAGCACCCACATCTGGTGCCTCACAACTTCTGGTAATTCCAGTTCCGGGGGTCTCCTTAGGCCTCTTCTGGCCTCCTGGGTACCCAGGCACCTCTGGCACACACTCACAGAGATACACACATAAATAAAAAATAAGTCTAAAAAACATGCTCAAGGGGGACTGGTGAGATGGCTCAGTGGGTAATGGTGCTTTCTTCTGCGCCCAGCAACCAGAGTTCAGTCCCTAGAACTGCATGGTACAAGGTGAGAAAGAAGTCCTGCGTGCATGTGTGTGTGAATACACACACAGACAGACAAAGAAAGGAAGAGAGACTGACAAAGACAGAGACACAGAAAGATGCTTTCTCTAAATAAATATTAAATGTAATTAAAAAAATTAAACTGCAAAGGCAGAAAGAGAACAGAAGACAAAGACAGAAGCAAAGAACAGGGCAATTGCCAGGGAACAGGAAATATCAGCCCAGCTGTGTCAATAATACTGTTTTTGTAAGTTATCATACAAAGTAATGTCCTTCATTGTGACATTTCCACACATCTATATCATTATACTTTGTTCTCGCTCCTCCCCATCCTCCCTGCCCTAACTTACCTCCCCTTCCTTCCTCCAAAGACGCCTCCCCACTCTCCCGTTACAGAAAATGGTTATTTTAAATGGTAGTGCACTAGACAAACAAATTAACTAGAGTTGTCAGGGCGGGTTACACAGCAAGCTCCAACAATGGGTTGTCCATAAGAAACTTGTCTTAAATATAAAGATGCATGTAGGTTAAAAGAAAAAGAATGGAGAAAGATCAATCATGTTAATGATAACCAAAGTTAGAGCAGCTGTTAGTTTCTAACAAGCTGGCCAAGGTGGTAGTACATGTCTAGATTCGGAAGGTCCAGGGAGGACGATTATAAGTTGATAGCTAGCCTGGGTGCTATATAGCAAGTTCCAGGTGAACCTGGGCTATAGAGCAAGGCCCTACCTTAAAAAACGGTCTCCTTCCAGCTGAGATGACGGCAGATTAGAGGCTGCATCTGGGCAAACAGATTACAAAACTATATAAAAAAGGATTAACTCGAAAATACAACAGAGGTGGGAATTCCTCTGCAGAAGAGGTGAACAGCTGGGGTCCCCAGTTGGGATGCAGCTCCAGATGACAAACATCAACGGTAGGGGCCAGCACAACGTTCCCATGGGCAGTGCTGTGAAGAGAAGTCTGGGCTGTGGAAAAGCAACCAGACACTGGATTAGCAATGCCCAGGGAGCAGACCAGAGCAAGAGAGATGCCAGAGTAGGTAGAAGTGTGGCCGGAAAACCTGAAGCTAAGACCAGGGGATATTAGCCAGGAAAAAACACTCCCCACTAGCACCATTGCTCAAACCGGTGCCAGAAGGATGCTGTGGAACCCAGTGCAGTGTCCCAAGGGCCACAGAGGTGCTCTATTGGGCTAGCCTTCCAGGTTACCCCAGAATCTCTGTCCCAGAGAACCTTGAATGTAGAAAGACAAGCAGCGGAGTGGAGAGATTACAACGTGCTGGCAAGTGGCCACAGATCAGGGAGGTTAGGCAGAACTGGATATCAGACAAAGGAATCCTCATCTGGAAGGACAGACTGACGTAACTTGTAGGAGTTACTAAGTCTAGCAGTGTGTCCAGCCCACGTACACCCAAGGAGACTCATGCAGAGGACAGTTCAAGGGCATGAGAAACTTTCCTAAGAGGAAGAAACGCTAATGCTCAAGGCCTTCTAAAGATGCTGTTTGTTCTTTATTTATTTACTTGCTGTAACCCAAATTCTAACTGGTCTTAATAATAAAAACCTGGAGTCAGATATAGGGGCTAATGCTGAAAGATCAGAGAAGCAAAGCAGCCGACCACTAGAGAGTTCTCACCTCTACACAACCCTCAGACCAGAGGAGTATCTTTCTCTAAAATCCTCAGACTGAATTGCGCTGAGCTCCTGTCTCCTTCCGCCTTATATTCCTCTCTCTACCCAGTCATATTCCTTCCAGTCTCCACCTCCCTAGTGCTGGGATTAAAGGCATGAGCCACCCCTGCCTATCTCTATTTGTCTTTTAGACTGGATCAAGCCCAGGATGGCTGTTGTAAGAGGCCACTTGTTTGTTTCTGCCTCCCAGCCCCAAAATAACCGTACAGAAACTATATTAATTAAATCACTGCTTGGCCCATGAGCTCTAACTTCTTATTTGGACAACTCTTATATCTTAATTTTAACCCGTTTCTAGTAATCTGTGTATTTCCACATGACTGGCTTACTGGCAAGATTCTGACCAGCATCTCTCTCTGGTGGGGGCTACATGGCTTCTCTCTACTCCGCCTTTCTTTTCCCAGCATTCAGTTTAGTTTTCCCTGCCTAGCTCTGCTCTACCCTATCTCAGGCCCAAAACAGCTTCTTTATTTACCAATAGTATTCATAGAATACAGAGGGGAATCCCACATCAGGTGGCCTTGAACTCAGAGATCCTTCTGCCTCTGCCTCGTAAGTGCTGGCATTAAAGGGTGTGTGCCACCACTGTTTGCCTCTATGGCTAACTACTGACTAGCTCTGCACTCTGATCTTTAGGCAAGCCTGGTTTGTTAGATCACAAACACAATATCACCACAACTTGCAGCTTCATAGTTTAATTTGTTAGAGTAGTGAATTTTAACTTTTTCCTGGCTGCCTCCTCCTTCTCTAGGCTACAGTTTGGTTTCTCCACCGCTCACACCACTGACCTTTCCTTCTCACACCTACCTCCTACCCATTCTGTCCTCACTTCACTCCATACTACTCATACCTTTGTCTCTAAAGAGACGCTTTCCTCATCAGATATCCGGATTCCAATGCCTCTGAACCTTATCTGGGACACAAGTGAAGTCTACAAATATCCCTCACTGCCCGGCAACAATGAAGACAGTGGGAAATCATTGTGTTACTATTCCTTCCCACAAATAGCATCATAGCCCCAAGTGAAGGCAACTCACCGCAGGACTCATAAGAAAGGGGAAAGATAAAACCAAAGCGTACAACTATCCCAATAGATGCACAAACCACAACAAAAACACGCCCAAGCCATATGGAGCGACCCACTGTGATACCTGCACAGGCTCACAGCTCAACTGTGGAAACCAAAGAGGTCAAGAACCTGAAATGTGCCAGGCGATGGTGGCACACGCCTTTAATCCCAGCACTCGGGAGGCAGAGGCAGGCGGATCTCTGTGAGTTCGAGACCAGCCTGGTCTACAGAGCTAGTTCCAGGACAGGCTCCAAAGCCACAGAGAAACCCTGTCTCGAAAAAACAAAAAACAAAAAACAAAACAAAAAAAAAAAAGAACCTGAAATGTGAGGAAGGTTCAGAATCCTACCGTGCAAAGGAACTACTGGGTGCATAAGTGATTCAACTAAGACAAGTGGAGTAAAGGAACCAATTCAGAACCTAACAAAGAACATTACTAGTGTGGATGAGCTCTCCAGACACAGAGGATAAATTAAAAAAATGTAAAGGAAAACTGATCAAAGAAATTGAGATGCTGAAAAAGAACTGAACAGAAACTCCGGGAATGAAAGAATCAGTCAGCCAAACAAGAAACATAGCAGAGCCATGATCAACAGACAAGACTAAGCAGAAGAGTGACTGCCAGGAGGGAGGACAAGGGGGAGACAGTGTCAGGCTCAGACATACACAGAGGAAAGAATGCACTGACCAACATTTCAAGAGCTCTGAGATACACTCGACAGACCAGCACCAAGAACCTATAGGGTCAGATGAAAAAAAATGAGATAAAATTAAAAGAGTAGACACTCTATTCAGTGAAATTATAGCAGGAAATGTCTGTTTATAATAGTAAATGTCTCCTACCTACACACACACATACCCACAGACACACATGGGGACACATGGACACAGACACACGGACACATACATGCACACACACACACCAAAAACATAATTTAAAGGAGGTGGTTACAGGGATCCCTGCAGACATCATGATAGAAAAACAAACTGCAAAGAGGTTAGAATGAAAACCCAGTTCAGCCTGATTTAGCCAGACTGGATCAAACTTCTAAAGAGTTTGATGCCAGGTGGTTTATTGCTATAATATTTAAACACAGTACAATTTGCAAAAAAGTTTCTTGGTGTAATCCAATCCCTGGTGCAGAAGGAGGCATAATTACATCAAAACTCAACTCAATGTATGTCATTTCTTCCAAGAAGATGGGTTCTAGAGTTAGGCTACATGTACTAGCCTAAGGGCCTAGGGAAGGCTTTGGCTGGTCTTGGTCATACACTTAGTGTAGAGGTCATTTGGGCTAGTAGCTACCTCAAGTTCTGGTTATGGAAGCTTGGGGGAGTCCCTGGCTATGCAAATAATGTAAGGGTCATTTAGACTACTAGCCACTTCCAGTTTTGGTTGTGGGAACTTGAAATGCCCTGGCCCTAAAGAAAACACAGATAAACACCTGCAATTCCCAGACTTCTGGATGGACAAAGAGATTCGATGTCCTTTCATTAGAAAGGACAGTCTGGCATCCTTAACATTCCTGGTTTCTCTAGTAATCTGTGGACAGAAGGACCTTTGTGCTCCCAACATATGGTGAAACTGGCCTGTAACTAAGTGGTAAAACACTTGCCTGAAGTACACAAGCCCCTTAGCTTAATTCCTAGTACCAAAACAGGTGTTTAAAAATTGATTTCAGCCAGGTGGTGATGGTGCATGCCTTTAATTCCAGCACTTGGGGAGCAGAGGCAGGTGAATCTTTGTGAGTTTGAGGCCAGTCTGGTCTACAAAGTGAGTTCCAGGACAGCCAGGGTTGTTATACAGAGAAACCCTATCTAGAAACACAAAACAAAACAAAACAAAAAGTCATCAGTGATTTAAAAAAAAAAAAGGTCATTAGAAACCCAGTGTGGTGGCAAATATATTTAATTCCAGCATCAGAATACAGAGACAGGAAAATAGGAATTTAAGACCAACTTGAGCAGTTCAAGGCTAGCCTGAGCTACATAGCAAGACCTAGTCTCAAAAACCCAAAGGATGAGAGACTTGCTTAGCATGCACAAGGCTCTGAGTTAGCTTCCCAGCACAAAAAAAAAAAAACCAGCAAAAAGGAGCATCATGTAATCTCTGCTGACATTCTCCACACACAGATTAGCAGCTGAAGTTGTCTCCTGTTCTATCACGTCCTTCTGGGGTGACCAGAGCTCTTCCATAACATGTCTAACCAGGTGCTCCTAGAGGAAGCACTGCCAACCACAACTGAAGGGATGCAGGTAGAAATACAAGGAAGACCCAAGCAACAGGCACACTCAGGTTCAGACATCACCTCTGTGAGATGCTTGAGTTGGGCAAGAGCTCCCACTACATAGAGTACAACCTTTCCCAGCATTAAAACACAGCAGATCTTCCTTACAGATTTGCTATGTAGCTTCTGTAAGATGAAAGGACCTATTTAAGAAGTGCTGGGTGGTGGTAGATTTCTGTTATTAACCATGCCTATGGAACTCACTGCCGTGGCCGTCTTCTTATTTTCTGCTAAGGTCCAATTTTTGTTATATGATTCATAACCTAAAGCAAAAAAGAAATAGCGTTAACTTGTTTCTATTAACTCTGGACTCCTCTCTTTCTACTTATACACTTCACATCTATAGATGAAGAATGGCAAATTCTGACAAAAAACCTGGCTTTCCTTAGAACATGGCAGAGAGACTGGGCAGTGGGTAAAGAAGGGGGATACTTGGCATGTTGGCCACCGAGTTGCACACATAGAAGGGATAGGCTCTGAGATTTCAGAATTGGAATACTAGAAAGATCAAATGCTGCTTATGAAGGAGAATGAGATGTCTTTACATGGCTCAGTCAGTCTAGCAGAGCTGGCTAGTTGCTCCAAACCCATTCTTCCACTTTTTCCTGGTCTCATTTTTAGTTGGATGCATGGCCATCCCGGCTAAAGATTCCAATTCCTAACTCTGTTGTTGCTAGTGTGACTGTGAGACTATGTTCTGGTTGAAGAGTGTAGATGCAGTGGATATAGCTACTCGTTATTGTCTGACTAAGAAGAGGTATGCCCTCCATTTGTATTTCCCCTTTTCCAGTAATGAAATGGGGTGATAGGAAGAGCTATCTGGAGCTACACAGACAAATGTTGGAGCAACAAGATAGAAAGGATATGGCCATAAGACGGGGGTTTAAAACATTCTTGGTTAAGCAACAAACAATTCTTTTGTTGACCCTTGTGTTAGTGTGTCCAAAGGAGAAACTAGACAAGGCACTCAGTTCTAAGAGTGGATCCAAGATGGAAGAGGAGGGACAGTCAATGTAAGCAGCTTTGTCAAGAGGTTCCACTGTAGTCTGGGTCACAGTTCGGAGGTCGACTGTTTGTTCACCATGCATGAGGCCCTGGGTGTGAGCCCTAGCAGTATGTAAGGAAGAAAGAGGAAGGAAGGAAGGAAGGAAGGAAGGAAGGAAGGAAGGAAGGAAGGAAGGAAGGAAGGAAGGAAGGAAGAGGGAAAAGTTTACATATAACATAAGCAGTATAATGATTCAGCCACAATACAGCTGACACTTCCAGGTTCCAGGGCCAGCCAAGCCTTCAGGCAGAAGTGCCTAATGACCCCCAGGGATCTTAAAGGACCCTGCATAACCCGTGTGCGTGTGGTTGCAGCACCTACATCTGATACAACTGCAACTGAATGAGCCCTTGCGCACATGCGTGATCTCCACCATCTGTGTATGATGTAACCATGCCATCCCCCTGTGCACATGCTCTTGGCAGCCCTCAAAAGCTGGATGTGCTAACTTCAGTTCTCTTTCTCTCCCCCCCCCCCGCCCCTCTACAAAACGACCTTCACCAGGCCTGTACCCACGCCCCAAAAACTACTAAGGGGATTTGTTGCATGTTTCACGTTTGCTTCTCACTCACACCAGGTAATTTCAAGCAGCACAGAGTTAAGAATCCATTCTATTCTTGTCTCTCAATGATTGTTTCTCTTCGCAGTCTGTTTCACTTACTGGTGCTCACACAACAAATCACACTAACACTTGGTGGCATAAACCATAGCAGCTGATTCCTGAGGATCTGTGGGCTGCCAGGAAAGTTCTAGGGCTTCATATGGTATTAACTGAGGCACCAGGATGCCAGTCAGTCCAAATAGCTAGCTGTGGGTATCACTGCTGCCTGGAAGCTCATCTAGGGCTATTAGTTAGGGGCTTGATTCTCACTCAGTCTTCTCCATGTGGCTGCTTAGTCTCCTCATTGCATGGCAGCAAGGTTCTGAGAAGAGACCATCTAATATACAAGTATATGCTATTATGTGGGCATGGTAGAGTTCTGAATTCCAACACTGGGAAAAGACATTGGGGACTTGATAGCATCTGACAAACAAACATGATCACAAGAGGCAGGTAAGATCTGAAGAAGGAAGAGGTTATGTGTGGAGGGCAGAAGGTAGGGTATGGGGAGCTTTGTTTTCTTGATTGTAGTGACAATATCCCAGGTCTACACATGCTCACTCTTGTCAAATTGTATACTTTGAAATTTGCACAAATTATTGTGTACCAATTACACTTCAGTACAGCTACTTGAAAAGTGAAAGTGTTCTATTTACAGAATAAAATATTTCAATAAGTTACCATCTGGGTGGGAGGTGGGGTGGTGGAATAAGCTGTGGCGATTACTAGGGATACTTAAAGTGCGTATGGAATAGTATCAAGAAACTTGTTGGCTATCTAAGCAGAGGAAAACAGTAGATATGTAATTCTGGGTAGGCTGAAATATTTGTTCAAATATGGGAGTTAGACAGGATTAGGAAAAATATCCCAAATGAAACACACTCGTAAGTTGAACATTGTATATTATTATTGTCTTCATTTGCCTGTGTTTCCTGTTATGGCTACAGTTTTTTTTTTTTAGAGCAAACTATAGCTCTCTCAAGCCTTCTGTGTTTTCCTTCCATCTGTTCAATGCTTAGTCTTCTGTAAAATCCATGTATGTCAAAAGCACTCTGTTTCTATATGGTCCACTTCCAGTGCAAGGCCCCGGAGCCAAGCTGAAGTGTCTGGGAGATGATATAGGTGATCTGTGGGAGCTCCAGACCAGGTTGTTCTACGTAACGAGTTCTAGGCAAGTCAGAGATAATAATAGCGATAAAAATAATTCAGTACAAGATATGGTTGGGGAAAGACAAGAGGGGAGCAGCAGTGTAGGAGGGCAGTGGTACTCCTGCCCCAGCCTCCTCTGATGACAGAGACCTACCTAGCACTTGAACCTGATGTCAAGGCTGTTATGCCAAGGACTGACAGAGATGAAGGTGGCTGAGACTTTGCAGGCCACACTGAGCTTGGAGACCTACACTCAACTACAGGGAAATTGCCTTACTGCTGCAGTAACAGGGTCAGTGGTTTTGGGTTCTGCTGAAAGAACAGCTTTGTTTTGGTTGTAAGCAACACAGACAGTAAGGGTCATCGTTCCCCCTATTGCCTTCCAATTAACCACTCATCAAAACGTCCTGTCTTAGAGAAAGGATTAGAAGGCAACAAAAAAAGTGGTCCTTCTGGAGAGGTGACTCGGTGTGCTGGGTTTTATTGAAATGCGTTAGCACCGCCAAGAAACCCCCGGCTTTAGTTAGGAATTGCCAAAAGATAAGATCACAGTACTTCAGTGTTTAGATATTTTTTGGCTTTTCTTTCAATCCTGCAGTTGAGCAGCACCCCATTCTACAAGAGAGTCATTGGCACAGTGGTGAGAACAAAGGTGGCAAAGGTAGAGGAGGGACTCCAGACGGCACCTACAAAACTCAGACTGATGACTTCGGAGTTTGTTTCTGTGACATTGGAGATTTGTCTTGGGTCCTTACCCAGGCTGGATCAGTGCTCTTCCACAGAGCCACCTCCTCAACCCCTGGAGTGTCTTTCTTGTAAACCAGGGACAAGTAAAGCCAGAAGGGGACAAGTCAACAATGGAGTCCTACGAACTGCTTCTTTTGTTTAAGGATTAAGAGACTGAGTTTCACCAATGATAGCCTTTGCTGGAGAGGTTGTGGAGAAAGGGGTACACTCATCCATTGCTGGTGGGAATGCAAACTTGTGCAACCACTATGGAAAGCAGTGTGGAGGTTTCTCAGGAAATTCGGGATCAACCTACCCATGGACCCAGCAATACCACTCTTGGGAATATACCCAAGAGAGGCCTTATCATACAACAAAAGTATATGCTCTACTATGTTTATAGCAGCATTGTTTGTAATAGCCAGAACCTGGAAACAACCTAGATGCCCTTCAATTGAAGAATGGATGAAGAAAGTATGGAATATATACATATTAGAGTACTACTCAGCAGTAAAAAACAAGGA